>NC_053498.1:1431716-1474763 GCF_905171775.1 Rana temporaria
CCATCCCCCATATATGTAATACATTGTATTCTCTGACCCCCCTCCCCTCCCCCCATATATGTAATACATTGTATTCGCTGACCCCCCCCCCCCCATATATGTAATACATTGTATTCGCTGACCCCCCTCCCCTCCCCCATATATGTAATACATTGTATTCGCTGACCCCCCCCCTCCCCCATATATGTAATACATTGTATTCGCTGACCCCCCTCCCCTCCCCCATATATGTAATACATTGTATTCGCTGACCCCCCCATCCCCCATATATGTAATACATTGTATTCGCTGACCCCCCCCCATCCCCCATATATGTAATACATTGTATTCGCTGACCCCCCCATCCCCCATATATGTAATACATTGTATTCGCTGACCCCCCCCCCCCCATATATGTAATACATTGTATTCGCTGACCCCCCCCCCCTCCCCCCATATATGTAATACATTGTATTCGCTGACCCCTCCCCCATATATGTAATACATTGTATTCGCTGACCCCCCCCCCCCCTCCCCCCATATATGTAATACATTGTATTCGCTGACCCCCCCCTCCCCCATATATGTAATACATTGTATTCGCTGACCCCCCCATCCCCCATATATGTAATACATTGTATTCTCTGACCCCCCTCCCCTCCCCCCATATATGTAATACATTGTATTCGCTGACCCCTCCCCCATATATTTAATACATTGTATTCGCTGACCCCCCCCCCCCCCCTCCCCCCATATATGTAATACATTGTATTCGCTGACCCCCCCCCCCTCCCCCCATATATGTAATACATTGTATTCGCTGACCCCTCTCCTCCACACAGAAGGCGGTGACCCCTCCAGCGCCCGGTCCGGTGAAGCAGCAGTTCTTACCGACCACAACCCAGCAGAGGAGAGAAGAGCCGGTGCCAGGGAAGCAGAACGGGTACAGCGGGAGGCCGGAGAGCTCAGGTACGCCACGATGGCGCCAAGGACCGAGGCGCGGTGTCAACTGCGGAGAGACGCCGTCATTGCGCTCCAGAGAGAGAGAGATCTTCTCCTGGATCCATAAATAAGCCCCGCGCTGGTCCTATGTACATACCCTGCACTCCGAGAGAGAGACACGATTATTATTATTATTATTATTATTATTATTATTATAATACAGGATTTATATTATTATTATACAGAATTTATATTATTATTATAATAATAATATAAATTCTGTATAATAATAATAATAATATAAATCCTGTATAATAATAATAATATAAATTCTGTATAATAATAATAATAAAAATTCTGTATAATAATAATAATAATAATATAAATTATTATTATTATTATACAGGATTTATATTATTATTATACAGAATTTATATTATTATTATTATTATTATTATACAGGATTTATATTATTATTATACAGGATTTATATTATTATTATTATTATTATTATACAGAATTTATATTATTATTATTATACAGGATTTATATTATTATTATTATACAGAATTTATATTATTATTATACAGGATTTATATTATTATTATTATACAGAATTTATATTATTATTATACAGGATTTATATTATTATTATAATAATAATAATATAAATTCTGTATAATAATAATAATAATATAAATCCTGTATAATAATAATAATATAAATTCTGTATAATAATAATAATAAAAATTCTGTATAATAATAATAATAATAATATAAATTATTATTATTATTATACAGGATTTATATTATTATTATACAGAATTTATATTATTATTATTATTATTATTATTATACAGGATTTATATTATTATTATACAGGATTTATATTATTATTATTATTATTATTATACAGAATTTATATTATTATTATTATACAGGATTTATATTATTATTATTATACAGAATTTATATTATTATTATACAGGATTTATATTATTATTATTATACAGAATTTATATTATTATTATACAGGATTTATATTATTATTATTATTATTATTATACAGGATTTATATTATTAATATTATACAGAATATATATTATTAATATTATTATTATTATACAGAATTTATATTATTAATAATAATAATAATAATAATAATAATAATACAGGATTTATATTATTATTTACTACCAATAATATACATCCTGTATAATAATTATTAACATAAACCCTGAATAATATATATATATATATATTGTATAATAATAATAATATACATTTTGTATAATAATACAGGATTTATATTATTATTTATTACTATTTAGGATTTTTATTATTCTTCAGGATTTTTATGGCGCAGCGCTTTACAATATGTGCTTTTCCCTCAGAGACCTGCGCGTTCTGCCACAAGGCCATCCTCCCCACCGCCGCCGCCATTGAGGCCATGAAGAAGCAATACCACGCCAGCTGCTTCACCTGCCGCAAGTGTCACCGCCTCCTGGCCGGGCAGCTGTACTACCAGAAAGATGGACGGCCCATCTGTGAGCATTGCTATAAGGTAACCAGTGGGCGGAGCTAGAAAGGGGGCGGGAACCGGTTCTAGACCTCGGGAAGGGACCGGCCTTCTGTTCTAGACTACAGAGAGGGATCGGTGCTCGGTTCTAGACTACAGAGAGGGATCAGTGCTCGGTTCTAGACTACAGAGAGGGATCGGTGCTCGGTTCTAGACTACAGAGAGGGATCGGTGCTCGGTTCTAGACTACAGAGAGGGATCGGTGCTCGGTTCTAGGCTGTTATGAGAAGATAACCTTCCGCATCAGAGAGTGAGATTGGTTCTCTCTTGTGGAGTGCGGAGAGAGATTGGCGCTCTGATGTAGACTGTGGGGGACGATCGGCGCTCTGATGTAGACTGTGCGGGACGAGTGGCGCTCCGATGTAGACTGTGCAGGACGAGTGGCGCTCCGATGTAGACTGTGCAGGACGATTGGCGCTCTGATGTAGACTGTGCGGGACGATTGGCGCTCCGATGTAGACTGTGCGGAGAGATATTGGCGCTCTGATGTAGACTGTGCAGGACGATTGGCGCTCTGATGTAGACTGTGCGGGACGATTGGCGCTCCGATGTAGACTGTGCGGAGAGATATTGGCGCTCCGATGTAGACTGTGCGGGACGATTGGCGCTCCGATGTAGACTGTGCGGGACGATTGGCGCTCCGATGTAGACTGTGCGGAGAGATATTGGCGCTCTGATGCAGACTGTGCGGGACCATTGGCGCTCTGATGTAGACTGTGCGGGACGATTGGCGCTCCGATGTAGACTGTGCGGGACGATTGGCGCTCCGATGTAGACTGTGCGGGACGATTGGCGCTCTGTTCTAGACTGTGCGGGACGAGTGGCGCTCCGATGTAGACTGTGCAGGACGAGTGGCGCTCCGATGTAGACTGTGCGGGACGATTGGCGCTCTGATGTAGACTGTGCGGGACGATTGGCGCTCCGATGTAGACTGTGCGGAGAGATATTGGCGCTCTGATGTAGACTGTGCGGGACGATTGGCGCTCTGATGTAGACTGTGCGGGACGATTGGCGCTCTGATGTAGACTGTGCGGAGAGAGATTGGCGCTCTGATGCAGACTGTGCGGGACGATTGGCGCTCTGATGTAGACTGTGCGGGACGATTGGCGCTCCGATGTAGACTGTGCGGGACGATTGGCGCTCTGATGCAGACTGTGCGGGACGATTGGCGCTCTGATGTAGACTGTGCGGGATGATCGGCGCTCTGATGTAGACTGTGCGGGATGATCGGCGCTCCGATGTAGACTGTGCGGGACGATTGGCGCTCTGATGTAGACTGTGCGGGACGATTGGCGCTCTGATGTAGACTGTGCGGGACGAGTGGCGCTCCGATGTAGACTGTGCAGGACGAGTGGCGCTCCGATGTAGACTGTGCGGGACGATTGGCGCTCTGATGTAGACTGTGCGGGACGATTGGCGCTCCGATGTAGACTGTGCGGAGAGATATTGGCGCTCTGATGCAGACTGTGCGGGACGATTGGCGCTCTGATGTAGACTGTGCGGGATGATCGGCGCTCTGATGTAGACTGTGCGGGATGATCGGCGCTCCGATGTAGACTGTGCGGGACGATTGGCGCTCTGATGTAGACTGTGCGGGACGATTGGCGCTCTGATGTAGACTGTGCGGGACGAGTGGCGCTCCGATGTAGACTGTGCAGGACGAGTGGCGCTCCGATGTAGACTGTGCGGGACGATTGGCGCTCTGATGTAGACTGTGCGGGACGATTGGCGCTCCGATGTAGACTGTGCGGAGAGATATTGGCGCTCTGATGTAGACTGTGCGGGACGATTGGCGCTCCGATGTAGACTGTGCTGGACGATTGGCGCTCCGATGTAGACTGTGCGGGACGATTGGCGCTCCGATGTAGACTGTGCGGGACGATTGGCGCTCCGATGTAGACTGTGCGGGACGATTGGTGCTCCGATGTAGACTGTGCGGGACGATTGGCGCTCCGATGTAGACTGTGCGGGACGATTGGCGCTCTGATGTAGACTGTGCGGGACGATTGGCGCTCTGATGTAGACTGTGCGGAGAGAGATTGGCGCTCTGATGCAGACTGTGCGGGACGATTGGCGCTCAGATGTAGACTGTGCGGGACGATTGGCGCTCCGATGTAGACTGTGCGGGACGATTGGCGCTCTGATGCAGACTGTGCGGGACGATTGGCGCTCTGATGTAGACTGTGCGGGATGATCGGCGCTCCGATGTAGACTGTGCGGGACGATTGGCGCTCTGATGTAGACTGTGCGGGACGATTGGCGCTCTGATGTAGACTGTGCGGGACGAGTGGCGCTCCGATGTAGACTGTGCAGGACGAGTGGCGCTCCGATGTAGACTGTGCGGGACGATTGGCGCTCTGATGTAGACTGTGCGGGACGATTGGCGCTCCGATGTAGACTGTGCGGAGAGATATTGGCGCTCTGATGTAGACTGTGCGGGACGATTGGCGCTCCGATGTAGACTGTGCGGGACGATTGGCGCTCTGATGTAGACTGTGCGGGACGATTGGCGCTCCAATGTAGACTGTGCGGGACGATTGGCGCTCTGATGTAGACTGTGCGGGACGATTGGCGCTCTGATGTAGACTGTGCGGGACGATTGGCGCTCTGATGTAGACTGTGCGGGACGATTGGCGCTCCGATGTAGACTGTGCGGGACGATTGGCGCTCCGATGTAGACTGTGCGGGACGATTGGCGCTCTGATGTAGACTGTGCGGGACGATTGGCGCTCTGATGTAGACTGTGCGGGACGATTGGCGCTCTGATGTAGACTGTGCGGGACGATTGGCGCTCTGATGTAGACTGTGCGGGACGATTGGCGCTCCGATGTAGACTGTGCGGGACGATTGGCGCTCCGATGTAGACTGTGCGGGACGATTGGCGCTCTGATGTAGACTGTGCGGGACGATTGGCGCTCTGATGTAGACTGTGCGGGACGATTGGCGCTCCGATGTAGACTGTGCGGGACGATTGGCGCTCCGATGTAGACTGTGCGGGACGATTGGCGCTCCGATGTAGACTGTGCGGGACGATTGGCGCTCTGATGTAGACTGTGCGGGACGATTGGCGCTCCGATGTAGAAGGAATTTAGGATTAGAATTTTCCCGATCGTTCTTTGTCGGAGGTTCTCCGCACCACAGTTTTCCCGCGGGATTTTTGGACGAGGCGCGAGGTGAAGGATGAGGTCGCGTTTGTTCTAGGTGCCGACCTTGCTGCCTCCTGCGGTGACCTTGGCATTTCTACTTCCTTCTCACATTTCATATCTCGCCCTTTCGCACGTTCCGTCCCGTCACGTCCCCTCCCCCCCTCCCTATGAATCTGCTGAGCTCATAAACCTGAACTTGTCTGGATCCCACGCCCTGCGTGTCCCGGGGACGTTTCCAGGGCCGCCGCTGCTGAACGGCCGAGACGCGGCACAAGCCGCACATTATTGTACTTGGCAGCAGAACGGCAAACTCAGCGAATTCCACCCAAAAAAAAAGTCGCATCCAGCGGCAAGGGGCGGAGACGTGGAAACTCGATCATCATAAAAAAAAAACAACGTCATCCGGACGCCGTCACCTGACCTGAGATTAACCCCTTCATGACCGCGGACGCCCTTTTTTTTTTTTTTTTTACCAAGATCGCGATTAACCCGCTATATATAAAATACAAGGCGGGGCCCGCCCTCCAAGCCCCGTCCCCCTCTGAGCTCCACTAACTCCGAGCCCCGCCCTCCAAGCCCTGCCCCCTCTGAGCTCCACCAACTCCGAGCCCCGCCCCCCCCTCCGAGCTCCGCAGGCGGGTGCGACGGGTTTAATACCGTTCACTTTTATCGTTAATCCATTTCATTGGCTTAAGAAACATTGAAATAAAATGTCGCCGCCCACCATCAATGGAAGATCACGTGACCCGCGCGCCGTACGATCGCCGCCAAAACACGATACAGTTTGATCAGACGAAAGAATCCGATGAATATTCCATTCGATGCGACGCACAGGTCAGAGCCCACCCCTTTTTTTTAAGGCAATTAGGCTCCGACTCTAATCAAATGTATTAACCGCTTAAGGACCGCCGCCGCCGCGTGTCGATATACGTCGGCAGAGTGGCGCGGCTAGGCATATGGGCGTACAGGTATGCCCCCCCCCCTTTAAGATCCCAAGCTGTGGGTCGCGCCACGCGCTGCCGGCGGCACGCTCGCGACCCGGTCCTGAGCTCCGTGATCGCGCGACACTGATCGCCGCCGGTGTCCCGTGATCGTGACCCCTCCATAGACACAGTGGGGGAGGGACGTAGCCACCCAGGGACAGGAAGTGTGTTATTTAGAGGATTAGCAGGAAAAAGGAAAACGAATGCGGCCTCCACACCAAGGACTATTTTCATTGTTGGTATGTATGGATGGCGGGTATTAAATCCGGGGGGGGCGTCTCTCTTCCTCCCCCCGCAGGACACGCTGGAGAAATGCGCCACCTGCCAGACGCTGATCATGCAGCACATCGTGCGCGCCATGGGGAACAGCTACCACCCCGAGTGCTTCAGGTGTGTGGTGTGCCACCGGACGATCGCCGACGAGAGCTTCGCCGTGGATGAATACAACGACGTTCACTGTGCGCAGGATTATTACAGGTATGGCGGGGGCGGGGCAGACTAGACGTGTGCACTGCCAAAAAATTATTTCCTTTTCATTTTTTAGCTTTTTTATGAAATCTGAAAATGGGGAAAGGAATGAGTGGTGTGGGGGAAGGGGCATGGAATGGGTGGCTCAGGGAGTGGGGGGCATGGAATGGGTGGTGTGGGGGAGGGGGAATGGAATGGGTGGTGTGGGGGGCATGGAATGGGTGGTATGGGGGGATTGAATGGGTGGTGTGGGCATGGAATGGGTGGTTCAGGGAGTGGGGGGCATGGAATGGGTGGTGTGGGGGGCATGGAATGGGTGGTATAGGGGGGATTGAATGGGTGGTGTGGGCATGGAATGGGTGGTTCAGGGAGTGGGGGGCATGGAATGGGTGGTGTGGGGAGGGGGAATGGAATGGGTGGTGTGGGGGGCATGGAATGGGTGGTATGGGGGGATTGAATGGGTGGTGTGGGCATGGAATGGGTGGTTCAGGGAGTGGGGGGCATGGAATGGGTGGTGTGGGGGAGGGGGAATGGAATGGGTGGTGTGGGGGGCATGGAATGGGTGGTGTGGGCATGGAATGGGTGGTTCAAGGAGTGGGGGGCATGGAATGGGTGGCTTAGGGAGTGGGGGGCATGGAATGGGTGGTGTGGGGGGCATGGAATGGGTTGTGTAGAGGGGATTGAATGGGTGGTTCAAGGAGTGGGGGGGCATGGAATGGGTGGCTCAGGGAGTGGGGGGCATGGAATGGGTGGTGTGGGGAGGGGGAATGGAATGGGTGGTGTGGGGGAGGGGGAATGGAATGGGTGGTGTGGGGGGCATGGAATGGGTGGTGTAGGGGGGGATTGAATGGGTGGTGTGGGCATGGAATGGGTGGTTCAAGGAGTGGGGGGGGCATGGAATGGGTGGCTCAGGGAGTGGGGGGCATGGAATGGGTGGTGTGGGGGAGGGGGAATGGAATGGGTGGTGTGGGGGGCATGGAATGGGTGGTATGGGGGGATTGAATGGGTGGTGTGGGCATGGAATGGGTGGTTCAGGGAGTGGGGGGCATGGAATGGGTGGTGTGGGGAGGGGGAATGGAATGGGTGGTGTAGGGGGGATTGAATGGGTGGTTCAGGGAGTGGGGGGCATGGAATGGGTGGTGCGGGTGAGGGGAATGGAGTAGGGGTGGGGGAATGGAATGGGGGGGTGTGGGGGTGCGGGGAATTGAGTAGGGGTAGGGGTGGGGGAGGGGGAATGGAATGGGGGGGGTGCGGGTGAGGGGAATGGGGTGGGGGTGGGGAGTGGGAATGGTGTAGGGGTGGGGAGGGGGAATGGAATGGGTGGTGCGGGTGAGGGGAATGGGGTGGTGCGGGTGAGGGGGATGGGGTGGGGGAGGGGGGGTTGTTGGATTTCCTGGGTGAGCGCACGGCACAGTGAATTGAATCTCTTCCGCTGTCCTGCAGGAAATACGCCCCGATCTGTAACGTGTGCGGAGAGCCGATCATCCCCAGGGACGGGCAGGACTCCTATAAGATCGAATGTATCGGGCGAAACTTCCACGAGAATTGTTATCGCTGCGAGGTAAGTGTGACCTCCCCCCTCCCCCCCCGGGCAGAATGGGAGGTTCCATGGTGACATTTTTGGGGATTTGCTCACTGGAAGTGCGCTGTCTACATTCGTTGTGTGAACACGACGGCAAAATGTATAAATAGGCCTGGAGTCTCTGCTGTTCGAATGTAAACCATTGGTGTAAAATAGAAAACTTGGCATTTGGCCACTAGGTGGAGCCAAGTATTAGAGCAAATGAGTATGGTACTCGGCTCCATCTAGTGGCCAAATTCCGAGTTTTTTTATTCTACACCAATGGTTTACATTCTATCAGCAGAGACTCGCAAGCCTATTTACATTCGTTATTTTGCCGGGTACACAGAGGAAGAATGAACACGCACTTTCACAGGGTGAATGGTTATGAAAATCTTTATAAATCAATTCCGCATTTGGCCACTAAGTGGAGCCAAGTATTATGGGAAATTACAGTGATACTCGGCTCCACCGAGTGGATTCAGAATTTCTATTTTTCATCAATAGTTTGAACAGCACAAGATGTAGGCAGCTTGAAGGGGGTGGAGCCTGCTGGGCCCCTCCCACAGCTCTGCTTTCTCTATGTGCAGGGGCGGGCTGATCTTGTCTCCGCCCCTCCTGTAGGTTCCCTTTTGTGGGTGGAGCCTGCTGGGCCCCTCCCACAGCTCTGCTTTCTCTATGTTCAGGGGGGCTGGCCTTGTCTCCGCCCCTCCTGTAGGTTTCCTATTGTGGGTGGAGCCTGCTAGGTCCCCCCACAGCTCTGCTTTCTCTATGTTCAGGGGGGCTGGCCTTGTCTCCGCCGCTCCTGTAGGTTTCCTATTGTGGGTGGAGCCTGCTAGGTCCCCCCACAGCTCTGCTTTCACAGGGCCAGATTCAAGAAGCAATTGCGCCTGTGTAACCATAGGTTACACGGCGCAATTGCTTACTTGCTCCGGCGTAGCGAATGCTTCTGATTCAGGAACATCGCTACGCCGACTGCAGCCTAAAATCTGCGCGGTATAAGGCTCTTATGCCCGCATATCTTAGGCTGCATTCTAGCGAAAACCGCTAGGGGGCGCTCCCGTTGTGATCTGTGTATAGTATGCAAATTGCATACCAACATCGATTCACAATGTTGCGCGGGCCCTGCGTACGCAAATTACGTAATTTGCATACGTCGGGTTTCGCGCAACGTTACACATCCTAATAGCAGGCGCAGCCAATGCTATAGGATGGCCACGTTCCCGCGTCGCGACGTTCAAATTTTACGTCGTTTGCGTAAGTGGATCGTGAATGGTGCTGGACGCCATTCACGTTCACTTTGAAGCAAATGACGTCCTTGCGACGTCATTTGCCGCAATGCACGTCGGGAAAGTTTCCCGACGGAGCATGCGCTCTACGCTCGGCGCGGGAGCGCGCCTAATTTAAATGATTCCCGCCCCGGCGGGATCATTTACATTAGGCGCCCGTACGCCAGGCAAGTTAACACAGCGCCCCGGCAATTTACGGAGCTTCTGCTCCGTGAATCGCGGGCAGCGCAGAAAATTTGCGCGGGCGCAGGGCAAAAACGCTGCCCTGTGCCTGCGTAAGAAAGGCGCAGATCTTTACTGAATCTGGGCCACTATGTGCAGGGCGGGCTGGTCTTGTCTCCGCCCCCTCCTGTAGGTTTCCTATTGTGGGTGGAGCCTGCTGGGTCCCTACAAGTATCACAGGCTCCTCCCACCACAGACTCCTCCCATGTATCACAGGCTCCTCCCATGTACGTGAGTATCACATACTCCTTATGTACATGGGAGGAGTCTGTGATACTTATATACATGGGAGGAACCTGTTTTCTCAATGTGCAGGGGGGGCTGGTCTTGTCTCCACCCCCTCCTGTAGGTTTCCTATTGTGGGCGGAGCCTGTTGGGTCCCTCCCACAGCTCTGCGTCCCAGACACAGTGATGATGTCACTTTTACAAGGTAATATCTGGGTGTGTAAAGCCATTGGGAGATCACAGAGTAGATTTATATCCTGATTGTGACCCGCCTTCTCGCCCTGTGACCCCGCCTTCTCGTGTCTTTTCAGAAATGTCGGGTGCTCCTGTCGCTGGACCCCACGGAGAGCGGCTGCTACCCCCTGGAGGGCCACATCCTCTGCAAGTCGTGTCACCTGTCCTGGAAGGATGAGCTGTCCTAGACCTGGGACCCGCCCAGCCGCCCCTCCCCCGACCCCGGTCAGCGAAATTCCTCCAAAGAAAAGCCCGACGAATGATCTCCCACCAAGAATGGCGGCGGGAAGGCTGGAAGCGACTGACCGATGGGGAGGGGAGGAGCCAGGAGGGACAAGGACAGGAAATTAAAGGAATGTACCCCAAAGTGGAACCGAGCTCCGATCTCATCCACAGCACCTTATATACCGAACAAACGCTCCGCCCCTTTCCCGATCTGTCCAATCACGTCCATACAATGAACTTACCCGGGAAAGTGGGCGGACTCTGCACTCCGTCTTCTCTGCGATTTGTATTATTTGTGCTTCAATATCCCACAAATCATAAATTTCACCCAATGGAATCAGCCCGTCAGAGACTCCAAGATATCCCCCCACCAAGAGTTTGTGTCTCTGCCCCTCCCACAATGAGGAGATTTCTCTGCAGTAGTTTGTGTCTCTGCCCCTCCCACAATGGGGAGGTTTCCTGCAGTAGTTTGTGTCTCTGCCCCTCCCACAATGGTGAGATTTCCTGCAGTAGTTTGTGTCTCTGCCCCTCCCACAATGGGGAGATTTCCTGCAGTAGTTTGTGTCTCTGCCCCTCCCACAATGATGAGATTTCCTGCAGTAGTTTGTGTCTCTGCCCCTCCCACAATGGGGAGATTTCCCCCAGTAGTTTGTGTCTCTGCCCCTCCCACAATGGTGAGATTTCCTGCAGTAGTTTGTGTCTCTGCCCCTCCCACCATGGGGAGATTTCCCTGCAGTAGTTTGTGTCTCTGCCCCTCCCACAATGGGGAGATTTCCTGCAGTAGTTTGTGTCTCTGCCCCTCCCACAATGGGGGGATTTCCTGCAGTAGTTTGTGTCTCTGCCCCTCCCACAATGGGGAGATTTCCCCCAGTAGTTTGTGTCTCTGCCCCTCCCACAATGATGAGATTTCCTGCAGTAGTGTCTCTGCCCCTCCCACAATGGGGAGATTTCCCTGCAGTAGTTTGTGTCTCTGCCCCTCCCACAATGGGGAGATTCCCTGCAGTAGTTTGTGTCTCTGCCCCTCCCACAATGAGGAGATTTCCTGCAGTAGTTTGTGTCTCTGCCCCTCCCACAATGGTGAGATTTCCCTGCAGTAGTTTGTGTCTCTGCCCCTCCCACCATGGGGAGATTTCCTGCAGTAGTTTGTGTCTCTGCCCCTCCCACAATGAGGAGATTTCCCTGCAGTAGTTTGTGTCTCTGCCCCTCCCACAATGGGGAGATTTCCTGCAGTAGTTTGTGTCTCTGCTCCTCCCACAATGGAGAGATTTCCTGCAGTAGTTTGTGTCTCTGCCCCTCCCACAATGGGAAGGTTTCCTGCAGTAGTTTGTGTCTCTGCCCCTCCCACAATGGGGAGATTTCCTGCAGTAGTTTGTGTCTCTGCCCCTCCCACAATGGTGATATTTCCCTGCAGTAGTTTGTGTCTCTGCCCCTCCCACAATGGTGAGATTTCCCTGCAGTAGTTTGTGTCTCTGCCCCTCCCACCATGGGGAGATTTCCTGCAGTAGTTTGTGTCTCTGCCCCTCCCACAATGGGGAGATTTCCTGCAGTAGTTTGTGTCTCTGCCCCTCCCACAATGAGGAGATTTCCTGCAGTAGTTTGTGTCTCTGCCCCTCCCACAATGGGGAGATTTCCTGCAGTAGTTTGTGTCTCTGCCCCTCCCACAATGGGGGGATTTCCTGCAGTAGTTTGTGTCTCTGCCCCTCCCACAATGAGGAGATTTCCTGCAGTAGTTTGTGTCTCTGCCCCTCCCACAATGGGGAGATTTCCTGCAGTAGTTTGTGTCTCTGCCCCTCCCACCATGGGGATATTTCCCTGCAGTAGTTTGTGTCTCTGCCCCTCCCACAATGGGGAGATTTCCTGCAGTAGTTTGTGTCTCTGCCCCTCCCACAATGGAGAGATTTCCCGCAGTAGTTTGTGTCTCTGCCCCTCCCACAATGGGGAGATTTCCCGCAGTAGTTTGTGTCTCTGCCCCTCCCACAATGGTGAGATTTCCTGCAGTAGTTTGTGTCTCTGCCCCTCCCACAATGGGGAGATTTCCTGCAGTAGTTTGTGTCTCTGCCCCTCCCACAATAATGGGATTTCCTGCAGTAGTTTGTGTCTCTGCCCCTCCCACAATGGAGAGATTCCCTGCAGTAGTTTGTGTCTCTGCCCCTCCCACAATGGTGAGATTTCCTGCAGTAGTTTGTGTCTCTGCCCCTCCCACAATGGGGAGATTTCCTGCAGTAGTTTGTGTCTCTGCCCCTCCCACAATGGGGAGATTTCCTGCAGTAGTTTGTGTCTCTGCCCCTCCCACAATGGTGAGATTTCCCGCAGTAGTTTGTGTCTCTGCCCCTCCCACAATGGGGAGATTTCCTGCAGTAGTTTGTGTCTCTGCCCCTCCCACAATGGAGAGATTTCCTGCAGTAGTTTGTGTCTCTGCCCCTCCCACAATGGAGAGATTCCCTGCAGTAGTTTGTGTCTCTGCCCCTCCCACAATGGGGAGGTTTCCTGCAGTAGTTTGTGTCTCTGCCCCTCCCACAATGGGGAGGTTTCCTGCAGTAGTTTGTGTCTCTGCCCCTCCCACAATGGGGAGATTTCCTGCAGTAGTTTGTGTCTCTGCCCCTCCCACAATGGGGAGATTTCCTGCAGTAGTTTGTGTCTCTGCCCCTCCCACAATGGGGAGATTTCCTGCAGTAGTTTGTGTCTCTGCCCCTCCCACAATGGGGGGATTTCCTGCAGTAGTTTGTGTCTCTGCCCCTCCCACAATGGGGAGATTTCCCCCAGTAGTTTGTGTCTCTGCCCCTCCCACAATGATGAGATTTCCTGCAGTAGTGTCTCTGCCCCTCCCACAATGGGGAGATTTCCCTGCAGTAGTTTGTGTCTCTGCCCCTCCCACAATGGGGAGATTCCCTGCAGTAGTTTGTGTCTCTGCCCCTCCCACAATGAGGAGATTTCCTGCAGTAGTTTGTGTCTCTGCCCCTCCCACAATGGTGAGATTTCCCTGCAGTAGTTTGTGTCTCTGCCCCTCCCACCATGGGGAGATTTCCTGCAGTAGTTTGTGTCTCTGCCCCTCCCACAATGAGGAGATTTCCCTGCAGTAGTTTGTGTCTCTGCCCCTCCCACAATGGGGAGATTTCCTGCAGTAGTTTGTGTCTCTGCTCCTCCCACAATGGAGAGATTTCCTGCAGTAGTTTGTGTCTCTGCCCCTCCCACAATGGGAAGGTTTCCTGCAGTAGTTTGTGTCTCTGCCCCTCCCACAATGGGGAGATTTCCTGCAGTAGTTTGTGTCTCTGCCCCTCCCACAATGGTGATATTTCCCTGCAGTAGTTTGTGTCTCTGCCCCTCCCACAATGGTGAGATTTCCCTGCAGTAGTTTGTGTCTCTGCCCCTCCCACCATGGGGAGATTTCCTGCAGTAGTTTGTGTCTCTGCCCCTCCCACAATGGGGAGATTTCCTGCAGTAGTTTGTGTCTCTGCCCCTCCCACAATGAGGAGATTTCCTGCAGTAGTTTGTGTCTCTGCCCCTCCCACAATGGGGAGATTTCCTGCAGTAGTTTGTGTCTCTGCCCCTCCCACAATGGGGGGATTTCCTGCAGTAGTTTGTGTCTCTGCCCCTCCCACAATGAGGAGATTTCCTGCAGTAGTTTGTGTCTCTGCCCCTCCCACAATGGGGAGATTTCCTGCAGTAGTTTGTGTCTCTGCCCCTCCCACCATGGGGATATTTCCCTGCAGTAGTTTGTGTCTCTGCCCCTCCCACAATGGGGAGATTTCCTGCAGTAGTTTGTGTCTCTGCCCCTCCCACAATGGAGAGATTTCCCGCAGTAGTTTGTGTCTCTGCCCCTCCCACAATGGGGAGATTTCCCGCAGTAGTTTGTGTCTCTGCCCCTCCCACAATGGTGAGATTTCCTGCAGTAGTTTGTGTCTCTGCCCCTCCCACAATGGGGAGATTTCCTGCAGTAGTTTGTGTCTCTGCCCCTCCCACAATGGGGAGATTTCCTGCAGTAGTTTGTGTCTCTGCCCCTCCCACAATAATGGGATTTCCTGCAGTAGTTTGTGTCTCTGCCCCTCCCACAATGGAGAGATTCCCTGCAGTAGTTTGTGTCTCTGCCCCTCCCACAATGGGGAGATTTCCTGCAGTAGTTTGTGTCTCTGCCCCTCCCACAATGGGGGGGTTTCCTGCAGTAGTTTGTGTCTCTGCCCCTCCCACAATGGGGAGATTTCCTGCAGTAGTTTGTGTCTCTGCCCCTCCCACAATGGGGAGATTTCCTGCAGTAGTTTGTGTCTCTGCCCCTCCCACAATGGTGAGATTTCCCGCAGTAGTTTGTGTCTCTGCCCCTCCCACAATGGGGAGATTTCCTGCAGTAGTTTGTGTCTCTGCCCCTCCCACAATGGAGAGATTTCCTGCAGTAGTTTGTGTCTCTGCCCCTCCCACAATGGAGAGATTCCCTGCAGTAGTTTGTGTCTCTGCCCCTCCCACAATGGGGAGGTTTCCTGCAGTAGTTTGTGTCTCTGCCCCTCCCACAATGGGGAGGTTTCCTGCAGTAGTTTGTGTCTCTGCCCCTCCCACAATGGGGAGATTTCCTGCAGTAGTTTGTGTCTCTGCCCCTCCCACAATGGGGAGATTTCCTGCAGTAGTTTGTGTCTCTGCCCCTCCCACAATGGGGAGATTTCCTGCAGTAGTTTGTGTCTCTGCCCCTCCCACAATGGGGAGATTTCCTGCAGTAGTTTGTGTCTCTGCCCCTCCCACAATGGTGAGATTTCCTGCAGTAGTTTGTGTCTCTGCCCCTCCCACAATGGGGAGATTTCCTGCAGTAGTTTGTGTCTCTGCCCCTCCCACAATAGGGAGATTTCCTGCAGTAGTTTGTGTCTCTGCCCCTCCCACAATGGGGAGATTTCCTGCAGTAGTTTGTGTCTCTGCCCCTCCCACAATGGTGAGATTTCCTGCAGTAGTTTGTGTCTCTGCCCCTCCCACAATGGGGAGATTTCCTGCAGTAGTTTGTGTCTCTGCCCCTCCCACAATGGTGAGATTTCCTGCAGTAGTTTGTGTCTCTGCCCCTCCCACAATGATGAGATTTCCTGCAGTAGTGTCTCTGCCCCTCCCACAATGGGGAGATTTCCCTGCAGTAGTTTGTGTCTCTGCCCCTCCCACAATGGGGAGATTCCCTGCAGTAGTTTGTGTCTCTGCCCCTCCCACAATGAGGAGATTTCCTGCAGTAGTTTGTGTCTCTGCCCCTCCCACAATGGTGAGATTTCCCTGCAGTAGTTTGTGTCTCTGCCCCTCCCACCATGGGGAGATTTCCTGCAGTAGTTTGTGTCTCTGCCCCTCCCACAATGAGGAGATTTCCCTGCAGTAGTTTGTGTCTCTGCCCCTCCCACAATGGGGAGATTTCCTGCAGTAGTTTGTGTCTCTGCCCCTCCCACAATGAGGAGATTTCCTGCAGTAGTTTGTGTCTCTGCCCCTCCCACAATGGGGAGATTTCCTGCAGTAGTTTGTGTCTCTGCCCCTCCCACAATGGTGATATTTCCCTGCAGTAGTTTGTGTCTCTGCCCCTCCCACAATGGGGAGATTTCCCGCAGTAGTTTGTGTCTCTGCCCCTCCCACAATGGGGAGATTTCCTGCAGTAGTTTGTGTCTCTGCCCCTCCCACAATGGGGAGATTTCCTGCAGTAGTTTGTGTCTCTGCCCCTCCCACAATGGTGAGATTTCCCGCAGTAGTTTGTGTCTCTGCCCCTCCCACAATGGGGAGATTTCCTGCAGTAGTTTGTGTCTCTGCCCCTCCCACAATGGGGGGGTTTCCTGCAGTAGTTTGTGTCTCTGCCCCTCCCACAATGGGGAGATTTCCTGCAGTAGTTTGTGTCTCTGCCCCTCCCACAATGGGGAGATTTCCTGCAGTAGTTTGTGTCTCTGCCCCTCCCACAATGGGGAGATTTCCTGCAGTAGTTTGTGTCTCTGCCCCTCCCACAATGGTGAGATTTCCCGCAGTAGTTTGTGTCTCTGCCCCTCCCACAATGGGGAGATTTCCTGCAGTAGTTTGTGTCTCTGCCCCTCCCACAATGGAGAGATTTCCTGCAGTAGTTTGTGTCTCTGCCCCTCCCACAATGGGGAGATTTCCTGCAGTAGTTTGTGTCTCTGCCCCTCCCACAATGGGGAGATTTCCTGCAGTAGTTTGTGTCTCTGCCCCTCCCACAATGGTGAGATTTCCTGCAGTAGTTTGTGTCTCTGCCCCTCCCACAATGGGGAGATTTCCTGCAGTAGTTTGTGTCTCTGCCCCTCCCACAATGATGAGATTTCCTGCAGTAGTGTCTCTGCCCCTCCCACAATGGGGAGATTTCCCTGCAGTAGTTTGTGTCTCTGCCCCTCCCACAATGATGAGATTCCCCTGCAGTAGTTTGTGTCTCTGCCCCTCCCACAATGGTGAGATTTCCCGCAGTAGTTTGTGTCTCTGCCCCTCCCACAATGGTGAGATTTCCCGCAGTAGTTTGTGTCTCTGCCCCTCCCACAATGAGGAGATTTCCCTGCAGTAGTTTGTGTCTCTGCCCCTCCCACAATGAGGAGATTTCCTGCAGTAGTTTGTGTCTCTGCCCCTCCCACAATGGGGAGATTTCCTGCAGTAGTTTGTGTCTCTGCCCCTCCCACAATGGGGAGATTTCCTGCAGTAGTTTGTGTCTCTGCCCCTCCCACAATGGTGAGATTTCCCGCAGTAGTTTGTGTCTCTGCCCCTCCCACAATGGGGAGATTTCCCGCAGTAGTTTGTGTCTCTGCCCCTCCCACAATGGTGAGATTTCCTGCAGTAGTTTGTGTCTCTGCCCCTCCCACAATAATGGGATTTCCTGCAGTAGTTTGTGTCTCTGCCCCTCCCACAATGAGGAGATTTCCTGCAGTAGTTTGTGTCTCTGCCCCTCCCACAATGGTGAGATTTCCTGCAGTAGTTTGTGTCTCTGCCCCTCCCACAATGGGGAGATTTCCTGCAGTAGTTTGTGTCTCTGCCCCTCCCACAATGGGGGGGTTTCCTGCAGTAGTTTGTGTCTCTGCCCCTCCCACAATGGGGAGATTTCCTGCAGTAGTTTGTGTCTCTGCCCCTCCCACAATGGGGAGATTTCCTGCAGTAGTTTGTGTCTCTGCCCCTCCCACAATGGGGAGATTTCCTGCAGTAGTTTGTGTCTCTGCCCCTCCCACAATGGGGAGATTTCCTGCAGTAGTTTGTGTCTCTGCCCCTCCCACAATGGGGAGATTTCCTGCAGTAGTTTGTGTCTCTGCCCCTCCCACAATGGGGAGATTTCCTGCAGTAGTTTGTGTCTCTGCCCCTCCCACAATGGTGAGATTTCCCGCAGTAGTTTGTGTCTCTGCCCCTCCCACAATGGGGAGATTTCCCGCAGTAGTTTGTGTCTCTGCCCCTCCCACAATGGAGAGATTTCCTGCAGTAGTTTGTGTCTCTGCCCCTCCCACAATGGGGAGATTTCCTGCAGTAGTTTGTGTCTCTGCCCCTCCCACAATGGGGAGATTTCCTGCAGTAGTTTGTGTCTCTGCCCCTCCCACAATGGGGAGATTTCCTGCAGTAGTTTGTGTCTCTGCCCCTCCCACAATGGGGAGATTTCCTGCAGTAGTTTGTGTCTCTGCCCCTCCCACAATGGAGAGATTCCCTGCAGTAGTTTGTGTCTCTGCCCCTCCCACAATGGAGAGATTCCCTGCAGTAGTTTGTGTCTCTGCCCCTCCCACAATGGGGAGATTTCCTGCAGTAGTTTGTGTCTCTGCCCCTCCCACAATGGGGAGGTTTCCTGCAGTAGTTTGTGTCTCTGCCCCTCCCACAATGGGGAGGTTTCCTGCAGTAGTTTGTGTCTCTGCCCCTCCCACAATGGGGAGGTTTCCTGCAGTAGTTTGTGTCTCTGCCCCTCCCACAATGGAGAGATTTCCTGCAGTAGTTTGTGTCTCTGCCCCTCCCACAATGGTGAGATTTCCTGCAGTAGTTTGTGTCTCTGCCCCTCCCACAATGGGGAGATTTCCTGCAGTAGTTTGTGTCTCTGCCCCTCCCACAATGGGGAGATTTCCTGCAGTAGTTTGTGTCTCTGCCCCTCCCACAATGGGGAGATTTCCTGCAGTAGTTTGTGTCTCTGCCCCTCCCACAATGGGGAGATTTCCTGCAGTAGTTTGTGTCTCTGCCCCTCCCACAATGGGGAGATTTCCTGCAGTAGTTTGTGTCTCTGCCCCTCCCACAATGGAGAGATTCCCTGCAGTAGTTTGTGTCTCTGCCCCTCCCACAATGGAGAGATTCCCTGCAGTAGTTTGTGTCTCTGCCCCTCCCACAATGGGGAGGTTTCCTGCAGTAGTTTGTGTCTCTGCCCCTCCCACAATGGGGAGGTTTCCTGCAGTAGTTTGTGTCTCTGCCCCTCCCACAATGGGGAGATTTCCTGCAGTAGTTTGTGTCTCTGCCCCTCCCACAATGGGGAGATTTCCTGCAGTAGTTTGTGTCTCTGCCCCTCCCACAATGGGGAGGTTTCCTGCAGTAGTTTGTGTCTCTGCCCCTCCCACAATGGGGAGATTTCCTGCAGTAGTTTGTGTCTCTGCCCCTCCCACAATGGGGAGATTTCCTGCAGTAGTTTGTGTCTCTGCCCCTCCCACAATGGGGAGATTTCCTGCAGTAGTTTGTGTCTCTGCCCCTCCCACAATGGGGAGGTTTCCTGCAGTAGTTTGTGTCTCTGCCCCTCCCACAATGGGGAGATTTCCTGCAGTAGTTTGTGTCTCTGCCCCTCCCACAATGAGGAGATTTCCTGCAGTAGTTTGTGTCTCTGCCCCTCCCACAATGGGGAGATTTCCTGCAGTAGTTTGTGTCTCTGCCCCTCCCACAATGAGGAGATTTTCCTGCAGTAGTTTGTGTCTCTACCCCTCCCACAATGGGGAGATTTCCTGCAGTAGTTTGTGTCTCTGCCCCTCCCACAATGGTGAGATTTCCTGCAGTAGTTTGTGTCTCTGCTCCATTTTTAAGGGGGGGGGGACAGGAAGTGATGGGAAATCTCTCCATCGGGGACACATAGTGGGGAGGAGTTAGAACCTCTGACAATGTGTATTGATGTCTTTGCCCCTCCTCCTAGACACCACCTGTAGTGTAGTTTCTTGCACGGTGTCACAGGGACAGGAAGTGAGGGAAAACTCCTTCCTGGGGCCACAGACAAAAATGTTGTGCTTTAAGACAGACCAGGCTGACCATGTGACCACATGACGTGTTTCTTATCACAGGGGAAGCCCCGCCCCCGAGGGGTGTGTGATTGTTGTGTATCTCACCGATCTCCCCCGTGACTCGTCTCTCTCTGACCTCATGGAAAATGAGCGCTCCCTGCAGGAATGTCCGATAACAGCGCTGCCAGGAGACGCCGAGTGCCGGAACATTCCGCCCCCGATAAATCCTCCACAGAGAACATCCGGAAAGTATTCACAGAGCTTCACTTCCTCCACATGTTACAGCCTCATTCCAGGATGGACTCCACTCATTATCCTCCTCAGAATTCTACAGAGAGAAGATTGTGTGTAATCTCTGCAAATGTATCAAGAATAAAAAAATACCAAGTATCACAGGCTCCTCCCATCACAGGCTCCTCCCATGTACACAAGTATCACAGGCTCCTCCCACGTACACAAGTATCACAGGCTCCTCCCATGTACACACGTATCACAGGCTCCTCCCACGTACACAAGTATCACAGGCTCCTCCCATGTACATAAGTATCACAGGCTCCTCCCATGTACATAAGTATCACAGGCTCCTCCCATGTACACACGTATCACAGGCTCCTCCCATGTACACAAGTATCACAGGCTCCTCCCATGTACACAAGTATCACAGGCTCCTCCCATTACAAGCTCCTCCCATGTACACACGTATCACAGGCTCCTCCCACGTACACAAGTATCACAGGCTCCTCCCATGTACACAAGTATCACAGGCTCCTCTCATCACAGGCTCCTCCCATGTACACAAGTATCACAGGCTCCTCCCACGTACACAAGTATCACAGGCTCCTCCCATGTACACAAGTATCACAGGCTCCTCCCATGTACACAAGTATCACAGGCTCCTCTCATCACAGGCTCCTCCCATGTACACAAGTATCACAGGCTCCTCCCATGTACACAAGTATCACAGGCTCCTCCCATGTACACAAGTATCACAGGCTCCTCCCATGTACACAAGTATCACAGGCTCCTCCCATGTACACAAGTATCACAGGCTCCTCCCATGTACACAAGTATCACAGGCTCCTCCCACGTACACAAGTATCACAGGCTCCTCCCACGTACACAAGTATCACAGGCTCCTCCCACGTACACAAGTATCACAGGCTCCTCCCATGTACACACGTATCACAGGCTCATCCCATGTACACAAGTATCACAGGCTCCTCCCACGTACACAAGTATCACAGACTCCTCCCATCACAGGCTCCTCCCACGTACACAAGTATCACAGGCTCCTCCCACGTACACAAGTATCACAGGCTCCTCCCATGTACACAAGTATCACAGGCTCCTCCCATGTACACAAGTATCACAGGCTCCTCCCATAACAGGCTCCTCCCACGTATCACAGGCTCCTCCCATGTATATAAGCATCACAGGCTCCTCCCCTGCACACAAGTATCACAGGCTCCTCCCCTGCACACAAGTATCAGACTCCTGGGACACTATTCCTCCCACTGACACCAATGATGGGACACTATTCCTCCCACTGACACCAATGATGGGACACTATTCCTCCCACTGACACCAATGATGGGGCACTATTCCTCCCACCGACACCAATGATGGGGTACTATTCCTCCCACCGACACCAATGATGGGACACTATTCCTCCCACTGACACCAATGATGGGACACTATTCCTCCCACCGACACCAATGATGGGACACTATTCCTCCCACCGACACCAATGATGGGACACTATTCCTCCCACTGACACCAATGATGGGACACTATTCCTCCCACTGATACCAATGATGGGGCACTATTCCTCCCACTGACACCACTGATGGGGCACTATTCCTCCCACTGACACCAATGATGGGACACTATTCCTCCCACTGACACCAATGATGGGACACTATTCCTCCCACTGACACCAATGATGGGACACTATTCTTCCCACTGATACCAATGATGGGACACTATTCCTCCCACTGACACCCCTGATGGGGCACTATTCCTCCCACTGACACCAATGATGGGGCACTATTCCTCTCACCGACACCAATGATAGGACACTATTCCTCCCACCGACACCAATGATGGGGCACTATTCCTCCCACTGACACCAATGATGGGACACTATTCCTCCCACTGACACCCAATGATGGGGTACTATTCCTCCCACCGACACCAATGATGGGACACTATTCCTCCCACCGACACCAATGATGGGACACTATTCCTCCCACCGACACCAATGATGGGACACTATTCCTCCCACCGACACCAATGATGGGACACTATTCCTCCCACCGACACCAATGATGGGACACTATTCCTCCCACCGACACCAATGATGGGACACTATTCCTCTCACTGACACCAATGATGGGACACTATTCCTCTCACTGACACCAATGATGGGACACTATTCCTCCCACTGATACCAATGATGGGACACTATTCCTCCCACTGACACCAATGATGGGACACTATTCCTCCCACTGACACCAATGATGGGACACTATTCCTCCCACTGACACCAATGATGGGACACTATTCCTCCCACTGACACCAATGATGGGACACTATTCCTCCCACTGACACCAAGGATGGGACACTATTCCTCCCACTGACACCAAAGAGGGGACACTATTCCTCCCACTGACACCAATGATGGGACACTATTCCTCCCACTGACACCAATGATGGGACACTATTCCTCCCACTGATACCAATGATGGGGCACTATTCCTCCCACTGACACCAATGATGGGACACTATTCCTCCCACTGATACCAATGATGGGACACTATTCCTCCCACTGACACCAATGATGGGACACTATTCCTCCCACTGACACCAATGATGGGACACTATTCCTCCCACTGACACCAATGATGGGACACTATTCCTCCCACTGACACCAATGATGGGACACTATTCCTCCCACTGACACCAATGATGGGACACTATTCCTCCCACTGACACCAATGATGGGACACTATTCCTCCCACTGACACCAATGATGGGACACTATTCCTCCCACTGACACCAATGATGGGACACTATTCCTCCCACTGACACCAATGATGGAACACTATTCCTCCCACTGACACCAATGATGGGACACTATTCCTCCCACTTACCGTCTGAAAGACGGTAAGCTGGCCCTTCGTTTAGAAAGTTTGGAGGCCTCTGGTCTGGGGGTGTCGGTAATCCTTGCACCAGCCCCCGTCCCCCTCCCACCAGCAACCTGTACAGTACAGTATTGTGCATTACTGGAAATCACACAAGTGCTGTACCCTTATTCAGCCACAAGATGGCGATAAAAAATAAAAATAGAGCAGAGCCATTGAAAAGAAGCCAACGTCTTACAATTCTCTCTCTATGGCGCTATCATTTGTGGCCACAAGGTGGCGATGAAGAACGAGGCAGAAGCTCACTATTTATTTTATATATATTTCTAGAATTATCGGCCACAAGGTGGCGATGAAGAACATTTTTTTTTTATATACTCTGGCCCGGATTCAGGTAGATTTGCCCTGCGCCCCCGCAAATTTACTGCGATACCCGCGATTCACGGAGCAGTAGCTCCGTAAATTGCGTGTGCGCTGTGTAAACTTGCCCTGTGTAAGGGCGCCTAATGTAAATGATCCTGTGGGGGGCGGGAATCATTTAAATTAGGCGCCGAGCGTAGAGCGCATGCTCTGTCGGGAAACTTTCCCGACGTGCATTGCGGCAAATGACGTCGCAAGGACGTCATTTGCTTCAAAGTGAACGTGAATGGCGTCCAGCGCCATTCACGTATCACTTACGCAAATTACATAAAATTCGAACGTCGCGACGCGGGAACGACGGGTATACTTTAGCATTGGCTGCCCCTGCTATTAGAAGGGGCAGCCTTACGCTAAACACGCCGTACGGAAACGACGTAACTTGCGTACGCAGGGCTCGCGCAACCATGTGAATCGGTGATAGTATGCAATTTGCATACTATACACTGATCACAATGGGAACGCCCCCTAGCGGTCATCGCAAGAATGCAGCCTAGATATGCGGGCATAAGAGCCTTATGCCGCGCAGATTTTAGGCTGCAGTCGGCGTAACGAGGTTCCTGAATCAGGAGCATTCGTAACGCCGGAGCAAGTAAGCAATTGCGCTGTGTAACCTATGGTTAGGCAGGCGAAATTGCTTACTGAATCTGGGCCTGTATATATATATTTCTTCTAGAATTATTGGCCACAAGGTGGCGATGAAGAACATTTTTTTTTTTTTATATATATACTGTATATATATATATATATATATATATATATATATATATATATATATATATATATATATATATTTCTTCTAGGGTTGTTGGCCACAAGGTGGCGATGACGCACCGAGTCTCTGTTTGCCTTTCGCCTACTTTCTAGAATGCGAGTCACGTGACCCGCCGCGTTATATAACTGGCTGTGACCTCTATCCATCATTTAGTGGCCCTCAGGGGGTCAGTAAACAGACTCATTGGGGTGAATTTCCAGCTTTATTTAGAATGAACACACCAATGACATATATACATAGAATTAAGAAGAAGAGAGGGGGAGGCAGAGGTTCTGGTATTGCGGGGGGGGGGGGGGAGGCAGGGGTTCTGGTATTGGGGGAGGGGTTAATTATTAACCCCTTTGGGCCGAGTCATACAATTGGTGTCTATGGGCGCCGATTGTATGACACGGGAGCGGAGCCCCCCCCCCCCCCTCGGGAAAGAGCTTCCCACAAGGGGCTAGCTCTTAGGGGGAGGAGCCGAGAGAGCTGCCATGGGACCCCAGAAGAGGATCGGGGCCACTCTGTGCAAAACGAACTGCACACTGGAAGGAAGTGTAACACGTTTGTTATTTTTATTAAATAATCTGCGAACCTTCAAACCCGAAGGCCGGAAACAGAGGTCACCTGATCCCAAGCCCCAGTCCCATTGGCTCCCAATCATTAGGAGAGTCTTCTGGGAGACACACAGGTTCCAGAAGACAGCAGGGACCAGTGGGATCGCGCATTGCGCAGTAGGGAACCAGGAAGTGGAGCCGCAAGGCTTCACTTCCCGATTCCCTTACCAAAGATGGCGGCAGCACCCCGAGAGCCGAGGGACAGATCGGCTTCGGGCGTCGACAGCGCGGGCGCCCTGGACAGGTAAGTGTATAATCCCTTCTCACCCGGCACAGCTGTTCCTCTGATTGGCCTATTACACCCGGGGGGGGCGGGGCGGGTTTAGGTCTGCATGACCACCATTGATTGTCCAAAATTATATATATGTATATATATGTATATCTGTATGACTGTGTGTCCCTAGCGTGTCGTGATCCTACGGGGTAAAATGACCGCACCAGCCAAGCAGACTCTGGCTGGAATAGCACCCAGAGGCGATTCAGTTCGCATGAGTAGCGCTATACAAGTCATTCATTCATTCATTGGCTGTCATGTGATCAGGAGGCGGTCCTACCGAAGTTATAAAAGCAGGGTATCGGCTTAAAAGAGAATGCTCCGCCTTCCTCTGCGCGGCCGAAGTTCACCGTATGAACTGCATCGCGGCATGAACTGAAGCGGATTGCGTGTGACTTTCGCCTCTGGCGCAAACACGCGGCGGCAGCGGGTACTAACACATCAAATAAATGGTAAAATAATGTAACCGCTGCCAAATCACACAACAGCAATTACGGCGGAAAACAGGAAGTCAATAAAATCGATGTCATTTAACCACTTCAGCCCCGGAAGGTTTTACCCCCCCCCCCTTCCCCACCCACTTCCTGACCAGGCCATTTTTTTGCGATATGGCACTGCGTCGCTTTAACTAAAAATTGCGCGCTCGTGTGACGTTGTACCCAAATAACATTGATGGGCCAGATTCACGTAGGAGAGCGTATATTTCTGCGGGCGTAGCGTATCCTATTTACGCTACGCCTCCGCAACTTAGTCAGGCAAGTGCTGTATTCACAAAGCACTTGCTCCGTAAGTTGCGGCGGCGTATCGTAAATTGGCCGGCGTAACCCTGCGTAATTCAAATGTGGAAGAGGTGGGCGCGTTTTATTAAAATGATCCGTGACCCCATGCAAATGAAGCGGCGATCGTACCGCGCATGCTCAGTATCGCGTCGAATTTACTCCCTAAGATACGCCGGCTCAATGCCTGTGACGTGAACGTAACCTACGCCCAGCCCCATTCACGTATGACTTACATAAACGACGTAAAAAGATACGCTTGTTCCGACGTCCATACTTTGCATTGGCTGCCCCTCATATAGCAGGGGTAACTTTACGCCGGACGTAAGCCTTACGTTAACGGCGTAGCGGGCGCAAGTACGTTCATGAATCGGCGTATCTACCTAATTTACATATTCGACGCGTAAATCTACGGAAGCGCCCCTAGCGTCCAGCGTAAATATGCACCCCAAGATACGACAGCATACTAAGACTTACGTCGGTCGGCTGAAGCCAGATTTCAGGCGTATCTACGTTCAAGAATACCGCGCATAGATACGACGGCGCATCTTGTAACTTACGCGGCGTATCAATAGATACGCCGGCGTAACCTGTACGTGAATCTGGCCCAGTGTCTTTTTTTTTTTCCTCCCCACAAAATAGAGATTTCTTTTGATGGTATTTGACCATCTCTGCAGTTTAATTTTTTTGCGTTGTAAAAAGTAAAAAAAAAAAAAAAAAATGTATTCATCAGTTAGACCAATGCGTATGTTTTGGGTTTAAAAATAAAAAGCGCAACAATTTTGAAAAATAAAATCATTTTTTTTACTTTCTGCTATAAAACATTTCCAAAAAAAAAGTAAAAAAATAAAAATAAATAAATTATATTTATCAGTTTAGACCAATTTGTATTCTACATATTTTTGGTTAAAAAAAATAATAATAAAACGCAATAAGCATATATTGATTTATTTTTTATTTTTTACTAGTCATGGCGGCGACCAGCGATTTTTAGCAGAACTGCAACACTGCGGCGGACAGATCGGACACCTAACCGACACTTTTTTTTGGGGAACCAGTGACACTAATCAATGCTAAAAATATGCACTGTCACTGTACTAATGACACTGGCAGGGGGTTAAGCGTGTTCCCCCGTTTGTGTTTTCTAACTGTGTGTGTGGGAGGGGGGGGATGGGCTTCCTGGGGTAAACACAGGATTCTGTGTGATCTCCTGTCAGGACAGAGATTTACATAGGCAGATCCCCGTTCTGTCACAGCAGGGAACGATCGCAGTTGGCCGGCAGTCAGCAAATCCACCCCCCCCCCCCGGCTGGCCAATGGGGGCGCGCCCCCCCCCCCCCCCGGGGGGCACGCCGACTAGACATGTGCAGAACAAAAAAAAATAGTTTTGATCCGTTTCGTTATTTACATAAATTTGTTTATTCCGGATGAATTTCCGACGTATCCGAATTTCAGAATTAGAATAGTAATGAATTTAAACGAATCCGAAATAACGAAAAAAAATTAAAATTTTATCGAAATTCAAATCGTTTTCCAATTTCCAAAAAAAAGTAAAATAGAATAGAAAATAAAGGAATGGAATAGAATTTTTTTTTCTTTTCTATTCCTTTATTTTCTATTTTTATTTTACTTTATTGGAAATTGGAAAACGATTTGAATTTAAAAAGTATTAGAAAAAGTATTCGAATTTCGTCCAAAATTTTTATTTTTTTTCGTTATTTCGGATTCATTTAAATTCATTACAATTCTTATTTCTGAAATTCGGATACAATCGGAGGAATGGAATTGAATTTTTTTATTTTTTTCTATTCTATTCCCTTTATTTTCTATTCTACTTTATTATTTTTGGAAATTGGAAAACGATTAGCATTTGAAAAGTATTAGAAAACGATTCAAATTTTTTTTTCGTTATTTTGAATGTTTAAATTTGTTGCTATTCTCTTAAAATTTGAGAGTTCACCATATTTTTTTTAAATTCCTCCAATTATATTTGGCAACGTCACCCTGGGACTGGTCTGCGTACGCCGCGATCTTTCGTTTTTCTTCCCCCTCCTCCTAGGTCTCCGTTTTCCGCAAAGTTGCAAGGAGTGGTTCCAAAACGTACAGGAGCGGCGACAGCGAGCAATTCGGTAACTATTCCAATTCGGAAATTTGGATACATCCGAATTTCCTCGAATAATGAAAATTCATCCGAAAACGAATCGCAGACAAAAAGCGAGTTCCCGAGCCGGCGTACGGCTATGGCGATTCGCGGCAACGAGCCAACCTGCCGCGGTAGAATGATGGCGGCTGGTCGACAAAAGCTTTAAAAAAAAAAAAAAAGGAAAACATTCTTTTTTTTTTTTTTTTTTAATGGACGTAAAAACGTTTACACTCCCAGAATCGGAATCCTCCCCGCTGCCTCCGGCGTGCGAACGTCTTCCGTCTTCGACGCTTTTTTTTTTTTGGCTGCGTTTTCAGACGTGTCGCCCAAAGATCCCGAGACAAGCAAATATTTGTCAGCCCAAAAAAAAATAAGGCGGCGGTGGCGGCTTGTTGCGCGGCGGAGGTGCGATCCGGTGCCAGGCCGAGATCCGGGTTCAGGGGGGGGGTCAGGAGCACGCCGAGGAGTTCCCAGCCAAGGATTTTCAGCAAAACGCGGGAACTCTTCTCAGGAAACGTATCGGTCGGGTCGTCGCACACCAATCTTTTTTTTTTTTTTTTAGGAAGGTTCAAACTGCGTTTTGCTACAATTTTTATGAGTTAAAAACATAAAAAAAAACAAAAGAGAGAAAAAGTCGTGAGCGTCTTCCCGTGAGCGCGTCTCTTCCCCTAAGCGTGCCTCTTCCCGTAAGCGCGCCTCTTCCCGAGAGCGTCTCCTTCCCGTGAGAGTGTCTTCTTCCCGCGAGCGCGTCTCTTCCCGCGAGCGCGTCTTCTTCCCGCGAGAGCGTCTCTTCCCGCGAGCGCGTCTTCTTCCCGTGAGCGTCTCTTCCCGCGAGCGCGTCTCCTTCCCGCAAGAGCGTCTCTTCCCGCGAGCACGTCTTCTTCCCGCGAGCGTCTCTTCCCGCGAGCACGTCTTCTTCTTGTGAGCGTCTCTTCCCGTGAGCGCGTCTTCTTCTCGTAAGTGCGTCTCTTCCCGTCAGAGCGTCTCTTCCCGTCAGAGCGTCTCTTCCCGTCAGAGCGTCTCTTGCCGTGAGTGTGTCTCTTGCTGTGAGCGTCTCTTCCCGTGAGCGTCTCTTCCCGTGAGCGTCTCTTCCCGTGAGCGCGTCTCTTCCCTCTCTCTCTGTAATTCGATCCTCCGTATTCGGAGGGTACGTGTCTCGTCCCGTGAGCGCGTCTCTTCCCTCTCTCTGTAATTCGATCCTCCGTATTCGGAGGGTACGTGTCTCGTCCCCGGAGCTTCCCTCGTCCTCTGTGAATACATTAGAATTTGCTGGAAGCTCGGCTGAGAAAAAGCCAGCGGCGATGTAATGAGGGCCAATGTTTTCACAAAGGCGGCGTGTGCGCGGGAGGGGGAGGGGGGGGGAGCGCTGCACCATGGGAAATGCAGCATAATGAATCCACAGAAATTCACACAGCCCCCCCTCCCCCCCCCCCCCGGGGCAGCGGGGCTAAACACTGTGATGTATCATTTGATCAGTAACAAAAAATCCCCTGTGTGTAATTAGCGGGGCTGTGAAAGGCGCGCTTCAGAGAGGGAGAGGGGATGGGGGGGGCGCGGCGACGCTCGGATCCGCTGTCATCTGCACGCTGCGTATTCACCATCTTCAAAATTCTCCCACAATACCGAGACGATAAATCAAAACCTCCAACCGGCACGCGATCCGACGCGACGCAAATTTATTCGGAATTCTCAGCTTTTTAACCACTTAAGCCCCGGACCAATATGCAGCCTAAAGACCCAAGGTGTTTTTACAGTTCGGGACTGCGTCGCTTTAACAGACAATTGCGCGGTCGTGCGACGTGGCTCCCAAACAAAATTGGCGTCCTTTTTTCCCCCACAAATAGAGCTTTCTTTTGGTGGTATTTGATCACATCTGCGGTTTTTAGTTTTTGCGCTATAAACAAAAATAGAGCGACAATTTTGAAAAAAAAGCAATATTTTTTACTTTTTGCTGTAATAAATATCCCCCAAAAACATATATAAAAACATTTTTTTTCCTCAGTTTAGGCCGATACGTATTCTTCTACCTATTTTTAGTAAAAAAAATCGCAATAAGCGTTTATCGATTGGTTTGCGCAAAATTTATAGTGTTTACAAAATAGGGGATAGTTTTATTGCATTTTTATTTTTTTTTTTTTTTTTACTACTAATGGCGGCGATCAGCAATTTTTTTCGTGACTGCGACATTATGGCGGACACTTCGGACAATTTTGACACATTTTTGGGACCATTGTCATTTTCACAGCAAAAAATGCATTTAAATTGCATTGTTTATTGTGAAAATGACAGTTGCAGTTTGGGAGTTAACCACAGGTGGCGCTGTAGGAGTTAGGGTGCACCTAGTATGTGTTTACAACTGTTTGGGGGGTGTGGCTGTAGGAATGACGTCATCGATCGTGTCTTCCCTATAAAGGGAATGACGCGATCGATGCGCCGCCATAGTGAAGGACGGGGAAGCCGTGTTTACACACGGCTCTCCTCGTTCTTCAGCTCCGGGGAGCGATCGCGACGGAGCGGCTATAAACAAATAGCCGCGCCGTGGTCCCGGATCGCTCCCCGAGCGGACCCGACCTCCGCATGTAGCGGGGGGGGTCCCGATCGGACCCCCCACCCGCTAATAGGCGAGGACGTACCTATACGCCCATGTGCCTGTACGTGCCATATTGTGGACGTATATGTACATGGGGTGGTCCTTAAGTGGTTAATAAATGCGAAAAAAAAGAACAAACAAAATTAACCCCTTCAGCCCCGGAGGATTTGGCTGCCAAAGACCGGGCCACATTTTTGCGATTCGGCGATGCGTCGCTTTTTAACTGACAATTGCACGGTCGTGCGGCGTGGCTCCCAAACAAAATCAACGTCCTTTTTTACGTACCTTTCTATGCCCCCCCCCGCTACCTTTCTATGCCCCCCCCGCTACCTTTCTATGCCCAACCCCGCTACCTTTCTATGCCCCCCCCCCGCTACCTTTCTATGCCCCCCCCGCTACCTTTCTATGCCCAACCCCGCTACCTTTCTATGCCCCCCCCCCGCTACCTTTCTATGCCCAACCCCGCTGCCTTTCTATGCCCAACCCCGCTACCTTTCTATGCCCAACCCCGCTACCTTTCTATGCCCAACCCCGCTGCCTTTCTATGCCCCCCCCGCTACCTTTCTATGCCCAACCCCGCTACCTTTCTATGCCCCCCCGCTACCTTTCTATGCCCAACCCCGCTACCTTTCTATGCCCCCCCCGCTACCTTTCTATGCCCAACCCCGCTACCTTTCTATGCCCAACCCCGCTACCTTTCTATGCCCCCCCGCTACCTTTCTATGCCCAACCCCGCTACCTTTCTATGCCCAACCCCGCTACCTTTCTATGCCCCCCCCGCTACCTTTCTATGCCCCCCCGCTACCTTTCTATGCCCAACCCCGCTACCTTTCTATGCCCTCCCTCGCTACCTTTCTATGCCCCCCGCCATCATCCATAAACACTTACCTTCCGCCCCCTTGTCACCGCTGATGTCACGAAGACAGGCTACTGCTGCCATCAGTCAAATCGCTGGGAGGAGAATAAAGCAGGGGGCGTGGCTTGCTGGACGCTGTGTGCGTCAATGGATGTGCGCATGCGCGGGTGTTTCCTCAGCAGTGGGGGGTGGGGAGACACCCGGAAACAAGCAGCTTGAAGACGGCTGGAGAAAAAAAATAAGAAGAATCGTGATAGGAAGAGATTTTATTAAACAAAACGATTTCCGGGAAACTCCTCCCTTCGATCTGCAGATGAATGAAACAGAAAAGATATTTGTATCTCTCCATCCCCCGTCTGATCAATGTTTATAAACAATGTTACTTTGTATCTCTCCATCTCCCATCTGATCAATGTTTATAAACAATGTTACTTTGTATCTCTCTATCTCCCGTCTGATCAATGTTTATAAACAATGTTACTTTGTATCTCTCCATCTCCCATCTGATCAATGTTTATAAACAATGTTACTTTGTATCTCTCTATCTCCAGTCTGATCACTGTTTATAAACAATGTTACTTTGTATCTCTCTATCTCCCGTCTGATCAATGTTTATAAACAATGTTACTTTGTATCTCTCTCTCTCCCGTCTGATCAATGTTTATAAACAATGTTACTTTGTATCTCTCTATCTCCTGTCTGATCAATGTTTATAAACAATGTTACTTTGTATCTCTCTATCTCCCGTCTGATCAATGTTTATAAACAATGTTACTTTGTATCTCTCTATCTCCCATCTGATCAATGTTTATAAACAATGTTACTTTGTATCTCTCTATCTCCTGTCTGATCAATGTTTATAAACAATGTTACTTTGTATCTCTCTATCTCCCATCTGATCAATGTTTATAAACAATGTTACTTTGTATCTCTCTATCTCCTGTCTGATCAATGTTTATAAACAATGTTACTTTGTATCTCTCTATCTCCCATCTGATCAATGTTTATAAACAATGTTACTTTGTATCTCTCTCTCTCCCGTCTGATCAATGTTTATAAACAATGTTACTTTGTATCTCTCTATCTCCCGTCTGATCAATGTTTATAAACAATGTTACTTTGTATCTCTCTATCTCCCATCTGATCAATGTTTATAAACAATGTTACTTTGTATCTCTCTATCTCCCGTCTGATCAATGTTTATAAACAATGTTACTTTGTATCTCTCTATCTCCAGTCTGATCAAAGTTTATAAACAATGTTACTTTGTATCTCTCTCTCTCCCGTCTGATCAATGTTTATAAACAATGTTACTTTGTATCTCTCTATCTAGTGTCGGATCAAAGTAACATTGTATCTATCTCCTTTCTGATGTTTATAAACAATGTTACTTTGATCAGACACTAGATAGAGAAGATACAAAGTAACATTGTTTATAAACATTGATCAGACTGGAGATAGAGAGATACAGAGAGATACAAAGTAACATTGTTTATAAACATCGATCAGACGGGAGATAGAGAGATACAAAGTAACATTGTTTATAAACATTGATCAGACGGGAGATAGAGAGATACAAAGTAACATTGTTTATAAACATTGATCAGACGGGAGATAGAGATACAAAGTAACATTGTTTATAAACATTGATCAGACAGGAGATAGAGAGATACAAAGTAACATTGTTTATAAACATTGATCAGACGGGAGATAGAGAGATACAAAGGAACATTGTTTATAAACATTGATCAGACAGTTGCTAGAGAGATACAATGTTTATAAACCATGCTACTTTGTATCTCCCATCTGATGCTTATACACAATGTTACTTTGTTTCTTTCTATAAAGCACCAACACTTCTCTGGGGGTCGGATCCTGTAGAATTGCCGTCGCCTAATTCAGGAAGTTCTAACTTTCGCCGCTATAAAAACCTTCTGCTACGGCCGACTGACCAATTCCTAAAGAGATACAGGAGGTCTGCCAAGCCGTCATGAATGTGGCCCCCGCACCGGGCTCCATCCCTGACCCCACGAAGCCGCCAGCAGGGGGGTTCACCAGCTGAAGGCTGAATGTAAACAAAGAGGCGTGGCATAGTGATGATGTCACAGGGAGAAGTTTCCCATCGCCTCCGCCTTGCTTTTTATTGACAGCAGAGGCTTCCATCTTCACCCGGTCTTCCTCCCGGGTTCTGGGGCTGCAGCCGCATGAATGGCTGAGCCGTGATGACGTCACTCCACGCTGGAAGTCTCAGCCACGGCGTACCGCTCTGAAGGAATGGCGCATGCGCTGGTGACATCACCGGCTGCTGCTCTCTGGAAGATCTCCAAATTTAGGAGACTTTATTATTATTAGGACAACCCTTTATAAATTTCCTCACTGTGTCCGAATTTACACAGCAAGTCCCGACTAACTGCCAGCAATAGGGGCGGAGGTGAAGGACCGGGCGCACTGCGCACGCGCGGTGTATTTGGAAGGGTGCGGCAGGCCCAGCGTCCATAACTGGTTAAAAGTTTTTATTTTTTTTGCACTTTCCACCAAAAACTGAATAATTGGCTTTGGAGGACCAACCCTCTGCACCCGGCCGGTCAGCAGGAGATGAAGTTTAATCTCTTCTGCGGGTTGTGGCCCCCGATCTGGTGGAACCTCACACCTCCTCATTGGGCCCCTAAGCTCCGCCGCAGGCTATGAACGGGGGATTTTCCCAGGCTGCAGACAATCCCGGGGGGCAGACGCTCTCTCATGCTGGTCTGGTGCAGCAGACGATGAAATTCCCAGGGCTCTCTATATATAGACATATGAAGTGTCAGCTCCGGGCCCCGGCACCGCCTGTCACTTCTGATCCTCGGAGGAGCAAAGCCGCTGGATTTACAAGTCACAGAAAAACGCAGCAGATGTGAGCGGACACCCGACTGGTCTTCAGACTTTCAGTTCACAGAGAATGCCAATGCCTCAGCCGGGCACGGGACGCGTCTCAGCCGGGGTCAGGACGGGACGGGGTCTCAGCCGGGGTCAGGACGGGACGGGGTCAGGACCGGACGGGTCTCAGCCGGGGTCAGGACCGGACGGGTCTTAGCCGGGGTCAGGACCGGACGGGTCTCAGCCGGGGTCAGGACCGGACGGGTCTCAGCCGGGGTCAGGACCGGACGGGTCACAGCTGGGGAAGGGACGGGTCTCCACCGGAGTCGGGATAGGTCTCAGCCAGGGTCAGGACGGGACGGGTCTCATCCGGGGTCAGGACGGGACGGGTCTCAGCCAGAGTCAGGATGGGTCAGGAAGGGACGGGTCTCAGCCAGAGTCAGGATGGGTCAGGAAGGGACGGGTCTCAGCCAGAGTCAGGATGGGTCTCAGCCAGGGTCAGGACGGGAAGGGTCTCAGCCGGGGACTGGACGGGTCTCAGCCGGGGTCAGGATGGGAAGGGTCTCAGCCGGGGTCAGGACGGGACGGGTCTCAGCCGGGGTCAGGACGGGACGGGTCTCAGCCGGGGTCAGGAAGGGACGGGTCTCAGCCGGGGTCAGGAAGGGACGGGTCTCAGCCGGGGTCAGGAAGGGATGGGTCACAGCTGGGGAAGGGACGGGTCTCCACCGGAGGTCTCAGCCAGGGTCAGGACGGGACGGGTCTCAGCCGGGGTCAGGAAGGGACGGGTCTCAGCCGGGGTCAGGAAGGGATGGGTCACAGCTGGGGAAGGGACGGGTCTCCACCGGAGGTCTCAGCCAGGGTCAGGACGGGACGGGTCTCAGCCGGGGTCAGGACGGGACGGGTCTCAGCCGGGGTCAGGACGGGACGGGTCTCAGCCGGGGTCAGGATGGGTCTCAGCCAGGGTCAGGACGGCAAGGGTCTCAGCCGGGGACTGGACAGGACGGGTCTCAGCCAGGGTCAGGATGGGTCTCAGCCGGGGTCAGGACGGGTCTCAGCCGAAATCAGGATGGGACTCAGCCGGGGAGGGGAAGGGACTCAGCCGGTGACGGGACGGGTCTCAGCTGGGGACGGGACGGGTTCCAAGAAAACACCTTCATAGGAAGAGCCCGGAAAAAAAAAAATGTAAAGAGTTACTCCAGGCAAAAAAAAAAAAAACACCTTTCACTGAAATGTATTTCTGGAAAAGATATGAAGGGGGTGTGGTCAGGACAGGAAGTGATGAGCAATCTCCCCGGAGTTATCCAGATCTAATCGCTGTCTTTACCTTCCTGTTCCAGTGACACAACCCCCCCCCCCTCCACCATTCCCTCCCCCGCTGTCACAGCAAGACAACATTTTCCCAGACCAGCAAAAAAAAAATCTTCATCAAGTCCAAACCAGAACCGTCACCATTTCCATTTATCTGATGCAACATTTCTATAATATAAATAAAATAGGAAAGAGTTATTTCACCTGTAACGGTCACCACCGTTTACGACCTTCCATCCCATCCACGACAGCTCATCTGACACACAGACAGACCAGCAGGCATCCCATTTTCCCAGAATCAAGACGAGACACAGCTCTGTACTTGTTCCAAATGTAATGATTCTTTAATGGTTTCTTCTCAGTCTTATATACAGTACAACCATGTGACAGTATTCAGTACAACCATGTGACAGTATTCAAAGGGACAACAAGATCTCCACCCCCCTAATCACACACTAAGGCTAATTACTTAACATTCCTTAATCAACAACAAAACACCTTCACCCACTCCGTCTCCTAGGCAGACGTTTCGTCTCTGCATACAGCTTGACACCTCTGAGCATCAATAGGTTGTAGACAGTGTTATCACACGTAAGCAGTATTTAGCATGCATAATTATAGGTCTGGGAGCAGACCTGGGATTAACACCTGTCCGTTACAACACCTTTACACAAGGACAATGGACTGTCTCCCAGGCCCTGATGCAATTAGCATGTCACTAGAAATGAGTCATAGAATATTCTTTGCAGGCATTAAGGAATATACTGTAAATCACTATCCTCGCCAAAACAAACCAAAATCTTGCAGTATCTCAAAATCCTGCAATACGAACTATCCGTGATGTCCTATTTCATGTAATACATGAATTATGATTAGCCACCCTATGCCCAAAAGGCACAGAATGGACTCAGACCCAAGAGTTATCAGTGACGCTGACACAGGAGTATCCCCCATCCTCACAAAGTCTCTGGATGTCCCGGGTCATTCCGTTACAACACCCAAAAGCAAATCTTTCTTATATTGCAGCTTACCAGATCTCAGATGCGACGGCCGCATTCCTTTTCTTTTTTAGACTTTCTTTCCACCTGGTGATCCGGGCCGTGTGTCTGCAGATGTAGCGATTAGAGGAAAGAGACAAAACCATTTCCTGAGGGGGGGGGGGGTGTTTACAAACGATCAGGATTGTATTGATGTAAAACATTTATCCCCAAAAAAACAAAAATACAATTTTTTTACCAACTGTTGAGTATAAAGTGTGAGCCGGAATTTCAATTTGTGTATTTAAATCTGACACCCTAGAAAATAAAATGGCGGTCATTGCAATACTTTCTGTCACACCGGATTTGCGCCATTTTTTAAATAAAAAAAAAATAAGACAGTAGTAAAAAGTTAAGCAAATTTTTTTTTCTGTATTGTGAAAGATAATGTTACGCCGAGCAAATTGATACCCAACACGTCACGCTTCAAAACTGCGTCCGCTTGTAGAATGGCGATAAACTTTGACCCATAAAAAAAAAAAAAATCTCCCATTGGCGACGCTTAAAAATTATTGCTCTCGCTCTAACGATCGCGGCGACACCTCACATGATTGGTATGAACGGCGTTTTTATGTACGGGTGCGACTTACGTATGCGTTCGCTTCTGCGTGCATGCTCTGCGGGAAGGGGGGGAGTAAAAAAAAAAAAAATGGTTTTCGTATTTATTTTTACTTTTTACATTACAACGCCCCCTGTAATAGAAAAAAAAACACGACAGGGCCTCTTTAACCGCTTCAGCCCTGGACCATTTGGCTGGCCAAAGACCAGAGCTTTATTTTTGCGATTCGGCAATGCGTCGCTTTTAACTGACAATTGCGCGGTCGTGCGACGTGGCTCCCAAAAAAAAAAAAAAATGGACGAAATTTTTCACCTACAAATTGGGAATTTCTTTTGGCGGTATTTGATCACCTCTGCGGTTTTTATATATTTTTTGCGCTATAAACAAAAATAGAGCGACAATTTTGAAATAAAAAATAAAAAGCAATATTTTTTACTTTTTTCTGGTAAAAAAAAATAAAAAAAAAATCGCATTAAGCGTTTATTAAATGGTTTGCGCAAAATTTATAACGTCTACCAAATAGGGGATTAGTTTTATGGCATTTTTATTAATAATTCTTTTTTTTTTTTACTAGTAATGGCGGCGATCAGCGATTTTTTATCGTGACTGCGACATTAAGTCGGACACTTTTGGCGCCATTTTGGGACCATTGCGATCAGTGCTAGAAAAATGCGCCAATTACTGTGTAAATTACACTGGGGGCGGGGGAAGGGGTTAAGTGTGTCCTAGGGAGTGATTCTAACTGTTAGGGGGCGTGGCTTGCCGTGACACGTCACTGATCACTGTTCCCGATGAGAGCTGAACTCGCATGATTCCATTCTCGCGCGTCAGTCCCGATTTCGTCTGCGAAATCACAGATGTCAAATAGAAATCGCACTCCAAAATGTGGTACAGAAACGACTTTTTGAAAATCGGTCACCCTTTGTATCCTAGGCAATACAAAGGGTGGGGAGGGGGGGTCCTGTCACTGCTGAGGCACTACAAGTCCCAGCATGGCCTCCTGCCAGCCTGTGATGAGAGGCCTCCAGTCAGTAGTAATAATGAGCGAGTACATTTCCCAGCACCTCCCTGGCTCCATGAATAAAAGATCAGAGCCGTCACCCGCAGGGCCTTATTAGACAGCGGAGCCGTGTACACCGAGCCGAGAACAGTCACCGGGGTGTGAGGAACGCTGCGACATTGTCACTGGAGAGGCCAAAGGCACAGCGAGGAGCCCCCCCCCCACCACCTATACAGAGACAGGAGGAGAGAAGAGTGCGGGAACCTCGTGCCCATGTAGAGGGCGCTGCTCCGCGGTGTATAGAGGAGAGAAGAGTGCGGGAACCTCGTGTCCATGTAGAGGGCGCTGCTCCTTGGTGTATAGAGAAGAGTGCGGGAACCTCGTGTCCATGTAGAGGGCGCTGCTCCTCGGTGTATAGAGAGAAGAGTGCGGGAGCCCTGTGTCCATGTAGAGGGCGCTGCTCCTCGGTGTATAGGAGGAGAGAAGAGTGCGGGAACCCCGTGTCCATGTAGAGGGCGCTGCTCCTCGGTGTATAGAGAGAAGAGTGCGGGAACCTCGTTTCCATGTAGAGGGCGCTGCTCCTCGGTGTATAGAGAGAAGAGTGCGGGAACCCCGTGTCCATGTAGAGGGCGCTGCTCCTCGGTGTATAGAGAGAAGAGTGCGGGAACCTCGTGTCCATGTAGAGGGCGCTGCTCCTCGGTGTATAGAGAGAAGAGTGCGGGAACCTCGTGTCCATGTAGAGGGCGCTGCTCCTCGGTGTATAGAGAGAAGAGTGCGGGAACCCCGTGTCCATGTAGAGGGCGCTGCTCCTCGGTGTATAGAGGAGAGAAGAGTGCGGGAGCCCCGTGTCCATGTAGAGGGCGCTGCTCCTCGGTGTATAGGAGGAGAGAAGAGTGCGGGAACCTCGTGTCCATGTAGAGGGCGCTGCTCCTCGGTGTATAGAGAGAAGAGTGCGGGAACCTCGTGTCCATGTAGAGGGCGCTGCTCCTCGGTGTATAGAGGAGAGAAGAGTGCGGGAGCCCCGTGTCCATGTAGAGGGCGCTGCTCCTCGGTGTATAGAGGAGAGAAGAGTGCGGGAGCCCCGTGTCCATGTAGAGGGCGCTGCTCCTCGGTGTATAGAGGAGAGAAGAGTGCGGGAGCCCCGTGTCCATGTAGAGGGCGCTGCTCCTCGGTGTATAGGAGGAGAGAAGAGTGCGGGAACCCCGTGTCCATGTAGAGGGCGCTGCTCCTCGGTGTATAGAGAGAAAAGTGCGGGAACCTCTTGTCCATGTAAAGGGCGCTGCTCCTCGGTGTATAGAGAGAAGAGTGCGGGAACCTCGTGTCCATGTAGAGGGCGCTGCTCCTCGGTGTATAGAGAAGAGTGCGGGAACCTCGTTTCCATGTAGAGGGCGCTGCTCCTCGGTGTATAGAGAGAAGAGTGCGGGAACCCCGTGTCCATGTAGAGGGCGCTGCTCCTCGGTGTATAGAGAGAAGAGTGCGGGAACCCCGTGTCCATGTAGAGGGCGCTGCTCCTCGGTGTATAGAGGAGAGAAGAGTGCGGGAACCTCGTGTCCATGTAGAGGGCGCTGCTCCTCGGTGTATAGAGAGAAGAGTGCAGGAACCTCGTGTCCATGTAAAGGGCGCTGCTCCTCTGTGTATAGAGGAGAGAAGAGTGCGGGAACCTCGTGTCCATGTAGAGGGCGCTGCTCCTCGGTGTATAGTGGAGAGAAGAGTGCGGGAACCCCGTGTCCATGTAGAGGGCGCTGCTCCTCGGTGTATAGAGAGAAGAGTGCGGGAACCTCTTGTCCATGTAGAGGGCGCTGCTCCTCGGTGTATAGAGAGAGAAGAGTGCGGGAACCTCGTGTCCATGTAGAGGGCGCTGCTCCTCGGTGTATAGAGAAGAGTGCGGGAACCCCGTGTCCATGTAGAGGGCGCTGCTCCTCGGTGTATAGAGGAGAGAAGAGTGCGGGAACCCCGTGTCCATGTAGAGGGCGCTGCTCCTTGGTGTATAGAGGAGAGAAGAGTGCGGGAACCCCGTCTCCATGTAGAGGGCGCTGCTCCTTGGTGTATAGAGAGAAGAGTGCGGGAACCTCTTGTCCATGTAGAGGGCGCTGCTCCTCGGTGTATAGAGAGAAGAGTGCGGGAACCTCTTGTCCATGTAGAGGGCGCTGCTCCTCGGTGTATAGAGAGAAGAGTGCGGGAACCTCTTGTCCATGTAGAGGGCGCTGCTCCTCGGTGTATAGAGAAGAGTGCGGGAACCTCGTGTCCATGTAGAGGGCGCTGCTCCTCGGTGTATAGAGAAGAGTGCGGGAACCTCTTGTCCATGTAGAGGGCGCTGCTCCTCGGTGTATAGAGAAGAGTGCGGGAACCTCGTGGCCATGTAGAGGGCGCTGCTCCTCGTGTATAGAGAGGAGTGCGGGAACCTCGTGTCCATGTAGAGGGCGCTGCTCCTCGGTGTATAGAGAGAAGGGTGCGGGAACCTCGTGTCCATGTAGAGGGCGCTGCTCCTCGGTGTATAGAGAGAAGAGTGCGGGAACCTCGTGTCCATGTAGAGGGCGCTGCTCCTCGGTGTATAGAGAGAAGAGTGCGGGAACCTCTTGTCCATGTAGAGGGCACTGCTCCTCGGTGTATAGAGAAGAGTGCGGGAACCTCGTGTCCATGTAGAGGGCGCTGCTCCTCGGTGTATAGAGAGAAGAGTGCGGGAACCCCGTGTCCATGTAGAGGGCGCTGCTCCTCGGTGTATAGAGAGAAGAGTGCGGGAACCCCGTGTCCATGTAGAGGGCGCTGCTCCTCGGTGTATAGAGAGAAGAGTGCGGGAACCCCGTGTCCATGTAGAGGGCGCTGCTCCTCGGTGTATAGAGAGAAGAGTGTGGGAACCCCGTGTCCATGTAGAGGGCGCTGCTCCTCGGTGTATAGAGAAGAGTGCGGGAACCTCGTGTCCATGTAGAGGGCGCTGCTCCTCAGTGTATAGAGAGAAGAGTGCGGGAACCTCGTGTCCATGTAGAGGGCGCTGCTCCTCGGTGTATAGAGAGAAGAGTGCGGGAACCTCGTGTCCATGTAGAGGGCGCTGCTCCTCGGTGTATAGAGGAGAGAAGAGTGCGGGAACCCCGTGTCCATGTAGAGGGCGCTGCTCCTCGGAGTATAGAGAGAAGAGTGTGGGAACCCCGTGTCCATGTAGAGGGCGCTGCTCCTTGGTGTATAGAGAGAAGAGTGCGGGAACCCCGTGTCCATGTAGAGGGCGCTGCTCCTCGTGTATAGAGAAGAGTGCGGGAACCCCGTGTCCATGTAGAGGGCGCTGCTCCTCGGTGTATAGAGAGAAGAGTGCGGGAACCCCGTGTCCATGTAGAGGGCGCTGCTCCTCGGTGTATAGAGAGAAGAGTGCGGGAACCCCGTGTCCATGTAGAGGGCGCTGCTCCTCGTGTATAGAGAAGAGTGCGGGAACCCCGTGTCCATGTAGAGGGCGCTGCTCCTCGGTGTATAGAGAGAAGAGTGCGGGAACCTCGTGTCCATGTAGAGGGCGCTGCTCCTCGGTGTATAGAGAGAAGAGTGCGGGAACCCCGTGTCCATGTAGAGGGCGCTGCTCCTCGGTGTATAGAGAGAAGAGTGCGGGAACCCCGTGTCCATGTAGAGGGCGCTGCTCCTCGGTGTATAGAGGAGAGAAGAGTGCGGGAACCTCGTGTCCATGTAGAGGGCGCTGCTCCTCGGTGTATAGAGAGAAGAGTGCGGGAACCTCGTGTCCATGTAAAGGGCGCTGCTCCTCTGTGTATAGAGGAGAGAAGAGTGCGGGAACCTTGTGTCCATGTAGAGGGCGCTGCTCCTCGGTGTATAGTGGAGAGAAGAGTGCGGGAACCCCGTGCCCATGTAGAGGGCGCTGCTCCTCGGTGTATAGAGAGAAGAGTGCGGGAACCTCTTGTCCATGTAAAGGGCGCTGCTCCTCGGTGTATAGAGAAGAGAAGAGTGCGGGAACCTCGTGTCCATGTAGAGGGCGCTGCTCCTCGGTGTATAGAGAAGAGAAGAGTGCGGGAACCCCGTGTCCATGTAGAGGGCGCTGCTCCTCGGTGTATAGAGGAGAGAAGAGTGCGGGAACCCCGTGTCCATGTAGAGGGCACTGCTCCTTGGTGTATAGAGGAGAGAAGAGTGCGGGAACCCCGTCTCCATGTAGAGGGCGCTGCTCCTTGGTGTATAGAGAGAAGAGTGCGGGAACCTCTTGTCCATGTAGAGGGCGCTGCTCCTCGGTGTATAGAGAGAAGAGTGCGGGAACCTCTTGTCCATGTAAAGGGCGCTGCTCCTCGGTGTATAGAGAGAAGAGTGCGGGAACCTCGTGTCCATGTAGAGGGCGCTGCTCCTCGGTGTATAGAGAGAAGAGTGCGGGAGCCCCGTGTCCATGTAGAGGGCGCTGCTCCTCGGTGTATAGGAGGAGAGAAGAGTGCGGGAACCCCGTGTCCATGTAGAGGGCGCTGCTCCTCGGTGTATAGAGGAGAGAAGAGTGCGGGAACCTCGTGTCCATGTAGAGGGCGCTGCTCCTCGGTGTATAGAGAGAAGAGTGCGGGAACCTCGTGTCCATGTAGAGGGCGCTGCTCCTCGGTGTATAGAGAGAAGAGTGCGGGAACCCCGTGTCCATGTAGAGGGCGCTGCTCCTCGGTGTATAGAGGAGAGAAGAGTGCAGGAACCCCGTGTCCATGTAGAGGGCGCTGCTCCTCGGTGTATAGAGAGAAGAGTGCGGGAACCTCGTGTCC
>NC_053498.1:1475263-1526873 GCF_905171775.1 Rana temporaria
CCCTGTTATAATAATCTGACCAATAAAATTCTAGAGACCGATCGTTTATTTGTCAGAAAATCCGCCGCCGATCAAATACAATTTTTCTTTCACTGTAAATGTCGTATGGAATCCAGCGACTGATCGATGTCTGTTCTCTCTGTATTGTCTGGCAGGGGATGTCGGAGGGAGTCAGGGCACCCAGGCAGAGGAAGGGGCGGCGCCCCGCGTGCCTCAGGAGGAGGGCATGGTGTCTGCAGAAGGGGGTGAGTGTGTGACTCGCAAACAATTTGTGTCAGTAAATCCGCCAATAAAAGTGCGATCTGTAAATGTATTTATTATTATTTATGTAACGCTGACAATGTTTGTTCCTATGTTAACTCATAATTGCATAGTTACATTGTACCTCCCCTAGTTACATAGTATCTCCCCTAGTTACATAGTATCTCCCCTAGTTACATAGTACCTCCCCTAGTTACATAGTATCTCCCCTAGTTACATAGTATCTCCCCTAGTTACATAGTACCTCCCCTAGTTACATAGTATCTCCCCTAGTTACATTGTACCTCCCCTAGTTACATTGTATCTCCCCTAGTTACATAGTATCTCCCCTAGTTACATAGTATCTCCCCTAGTTACATTGTATCTCCCCTAGTTACATTGTATCTCCCCTAGTTACATAGTATCTCCCCTAGTTACATAGTATCTCCCCTAGTTACATAGTACCTCCCCTAGTTACATAGTATCTCCCCTAGTTACATAGTACCTCCCCTAGTTACATTGTATCTCCCCTAGTTACATTGTATCTCCCCTAGTTACATTGTATCTCCCCTAGTTACATTGTATCTCCCCTAGTTACATTGTATCTCCCCTAGTTACATTGTATCTCCCCTAGTTACATAGTACCTCCCCTAGTTACATAGTACCTCCCCTAGTTACATAGCATCTCCCCTAGTTACATAGCATCTCCCCTAGTTACATAGCATCTCCCCTAGTTACATAGCATCTCCCCTAGTTACATAGTATCTCCCCTAGTTACATAGTATCTCCCCTAGTTACATAGTATCTCCCCTAGTTACATAGTATCTCCCCTAGTTACATAGTATCTCCCCTAGTTACATAGTATCTCCCCTAGTTACATTGTACCTCCCCTAGTTACATTGTACCTCCCCTAGTTACATTGTACCTCCCCTAGTTACATTGTATCTCCCCTAGTTACATAGTATCTCCCCTAGTTACATAGTATCTCCCCTAGTTACATAGTACCTCCCCTAGTTACATTGTATCTCCCCTAGTTACATTGTACCTCCCCTAGTTACATTGTACCTCCCCTAGTTACATTGTACCTCCCCTAGTTACATTGTACCTCCCCTAGTTACATAGTATCTCCCCTAGTTACATTGTATCTCCCATAGTTACATAGTATCTCCCCTAGTTACATAGTATCTCCCCTAGTTACATAGTACCTCCCCTAGTTGCATAGTACCTCCCCTAGTTACATAGCATCTCCCCTAGTTACATAGCATCTCCCCTAGTTACATAGCATCTCCCCTAGTTACATAGTATCTCCCCTAGTTACATTGTATCTCCCCTAGTTACATTGTATCTCCCCTAGTTACATTGTATCTCCCCTAGTTACGTTGTATCTCCCCTAGTTACATTGTATCTCCCCTAGTTACATAGTAGGTGAGGTTGAAAAGAGACACAAGTCCATTGGCTGATGCCCTTATTTAATATTCTCTTAAAGTGAACCCGCCTCTCCTCCTTTCTTTGTTTCTGAGATTTTATCCCAATTTATATCTTCCAGTGAGGATCGTAGTTTAGGGAAGTCGCTCTTTAGAAATTCAGTGTCTTTGTGTTCCCCTTATGTTTCCTATTTGTGTGATTTATTTTATACTGAAGCCAATTGCCCTGTGATCGCCGTTTCCTAAAGCAATTGCCCTGTGATCGCTGTTTCCTAAACCAATTGCCCTGTGATTGCTGTTTCCTAAACCAATTGCCCTGTGATTGCTGTTTCCTAAACCAATTGCCCTGTGATCGCTGTTTCCTAAACCAATTGTCCTGTGATCGCTGTTTTCTAAACCAATTGTCCTGTGATCGCTGTTTCCTAAACCAATTGTCCTGTGATCGCTGTTTCCTAAACCAATTGCCCTGTGATCGCTGTTTCCTAAACCAGTTGCCCTGTGATCGCTGTTTCCTAAACCAATTGTCCTGTGATCGCTGTTTTCTAAACCAATTGTCCTGTGATCGCTGTTTCCTAAACCAATTGTCCTGTGATCGCTGTTTCCTAAACCAATTGCCCTGTGATCGCTGTTTCCTAAACCAGTTGCCCTGTGATCGCTGTTTCCTAAACCAATTGTCCTGTGATCGCTGTTTCGTAAACCAATTGCCCTGTGATCGCTGTTTCCTAAACCAATTGCCCTGTGATTGCTGTTTCCTAAACCAATTGCCCTGTGATTGCTGTTTCCTAAACCAATTGCCCTGTGATTGCTTTTTCCTAAACCAATTGCCCTGTGATTGCTGTTTCCTAAACCAATTGCCCTGTGATTGCTGTTTCCTAAACCAATTGCCCTGTGATCGCTGTTTCCTAAACCAATTGCCCTGTGATCGCTGTTTCCTAAACCAATTGTCCTGTGATCGCTGTTTCCTAAACCAGTTGCCCTGTGATCGCTGTTTCCTAAACCAATTGCCCTGTGATCGCCGTTTCCTAAACCAATTGCCCTGTGATCGCTGTTTCCTAAACCAATTGACCTGTGATCGCTGTTTCCTAAAGCAATTGCCCTGTGATCGCCGTTTCCTAAACCAATTGTCCTGTGATCGCTGTTTCCTAAACCAATTGCCCTGTGATCGCTGTTTCCTAAACCAATTGCCCTGTGATCGCTGTTTCCTAAACCAATTGCCCTGTGATCGCTGTTTCCTAAACCAATTGACCTGTGATCGCTGTTTCCTAAAGCAATTGCCCTGTGATCGCTGTTTCCTAAACCAATTGCCCTGTGATCGCTGTTTCCTAAACCAATTGTCCTGTGATCGCTGTTTCCTAAAGCAATTGCCCTGTGATTGCTGTTTCCTAAACCAATTGCCCTGTGATCGCTGTTTCCTAAAGCAATTGCCCTGTGATCGCTGTTTCCTAAAGCAATTGCCCTGTGATCGCTGTTTCCTAAACCAATTGTCCTGTGATCGCTGTTTCCTAAACCAATTGTCCTGTGATCGCTGTTTCCTAAACCAATTGTCCTGTGATCGCTGTTTCCTAAACCAATTGTCCTGTGATCGCTGTTTCCTAAACCAATTGCCCTGTGATCGCTGTTTCCTAAACCAATTGCCCTGTGATCGCCGTTTCCTAAACCAATTGCCCTGTGATCGCTGTTTCCTAAACCAATTGACCTGTGATCGCTGTTTCCTAAAGCAATTGTCCTGTGATCGCTGTTTCCTAAAGCAATTGCCCTGTGATCGCTGTTTCCTAAAGCAATTGTCCTGTGATCGCTGTCTCCTAAACCAATTGCCCTGTGATCGCTGTTTCCTAAAGCAATTGCCCTGTGATCGCCGTTTCCTAAACCAATTGCCCTGTGATCGCTGTTTCCTAAACCAATTGCCCTGTGATCGCCGTTTCCTAAACCAATTGTCCTGTGATCGCTGTTTCCTAAAGCAATTGCCCTGTGATCGCCGTTTCCTAACATTTAGGAACTGGCGATCCTTAGATGAATGCATGGTTTCCTCCCCCCCACTCTATGTCTGGATAAATAAAATTCCCCTCGGGTTTTGTCCCCCCTGAACCTCTGGTAGGGGTGCAAACACAATTGCTGCATCGGGACTACATGTCCCAGGAACACTTGCATGGATATATGCACGCTATAACTGATTTCCTTCTGTTGTAGGAGTCAACAGACAAACAAATGTCGGGATTGGTGACGATTTGATGACGCAGGAGGCGTGGCCTGTCCAGGAGAAGAACGACAGTACAACAGCGAGCGAATCGGAAACCAAAGAGCAGGAGACCCCGCAGGGGCAGACACAAGAGAAGCTTCCGCCGGAGCCCGTCGCAGAGCACACCAGCCCAGAGATGGGCGTCCCCCACCTGGAGGGCAGCCAGGAGTCTGGACTGACCATTAATGAGGCCGGCGAGGAGGAGGAGGAGGGGGAGGATGAGAACGAATCTGAGAGCAATGACGAGGAAGACATGCCCTCAACGCCACGGCAACTGCGAGCCTCCAACTACGCCGACCGCAATGAGACGCGGCAGTACAGCGCCACCACACACGTGTGCGAGGTAAGGGACGGCCGAGACTTATAAGGTGTCTCTGCTGGTGCAGCTGCCCAGAGCAGCCAATCAGCTTTTCACCCCTTCAATACCGGCCACTCTCCTCCCCCTTCCTCGATACCGGCCACTCTCCTCCCCCTTCCTCGATACCGGCCACTCTCCTCTCCCTTCCTCGATACCGGCCACTCTCCTCCCCCTTCCTCGATACCGGCCACTCTCCTCCCCCTTCCTCGATACTGGGCACTCTCCTCCCCCTTCCCCGATACCGGCCACTCTCCTCTCCCTTCCCCGATACCGGCCACTCTCCTCCCCCTTCCTCGATACCGGCCACTCTCCTCCCCCTTCCTCGATACTGGGCACTCTCCTCCCCCTTCCCCGATACCGGCCACTCTCCTCTCCCTTCCTCGATACCGGCCACTCTCCTCTCCCTTCCTCGATACCGGCCACTCTCCTCCCCCTTCCTCGATACCGGCCACTCTCCTCCCCCTTCCTCGATACCGGCCACTCTCCTCCCCCTTCCTCGATACCGGCCACTCTCCTCCCCCTTCCTCGATACCGGCCACTCTCCTCCCCCTTCCTCGATACCGGCCACTCTCCTCCCCCTTCCTCGATACCGGGCACTCTCCTCCCCCTTCCCCGATACCGGCCACTCTCCTCCCCCTTCCCCGATACCGGCCACTCTCCTCCCCCTTCCTCGATACCGGCCACTCTCCTCTCCCTTCCTCGATACCGGGCACTCTCCTCCCCCTTCCTCGATACCGGCCACTCTCCTCCCCCTTCCTCGATACCGGCCACTCTCCTCCCCCTTCCTCGATACCGGGCACTCTCCTCCCCCTTCCTCGATACTGGGCACTCTCCTCTACCTTCCCCGATACCGGCCACTCTCCTCTACCTTCCCCGATACCGGCCACTCTCCTCCCCCTTCCTCGATACCGGCCACTCTCCTCCCCCTTCCTCGATACCGGCCACTCTCCTCCCCCTTCCTCGATACTGGGCACTCTCCTCCCCCTTCCCCGATACCGGCCACTCTCCTCTCCCTTCCCGATACCGGCCACTCTCCTCCCCCTTCCTCGATACCGGCCACTCTCCTCCCCCTTCCTCGATACTGGGCACTCTCCTCCCCCTTCCTCGATACCGGCCACTCTCCTCCCCCTTCCTCGATACTGGGCACTCTCCTCCCCCTTCCCCGATACCGGCCACTCTCCTCTCCCTTCCTCGATACCGGCCACTCTCCTCCCCCTTCCTCGATACCGGCCACTCTCCTCCCCCTTCCTCGATACCGGCCACTCTCCTCCCCCTTCCTCGATACCGGCCACTCTCCTCCCCCTTCCTCGATACCGGCCACTCTCCTCCCCCTTCCTCGATACCGGCCACTCTCCTCCCCCTTCCTCGATACTGGGCACTCTCCTCCCCCTTCCCCGATACCGGCCACTCTCCTCCCCCTTCCCCGATACCGGCCACTCTCCTCCCCCTTCCTCGATACCGGCCACTCTCCTCTCCCTTCCTCGATACCGGGCACTCTCCTCCCCCTTCCTCGATACCGGCCACTCTCCTCCCCCTTCCTCGATACCGGCCACTCTCCTCCCCCTTCCTCGATACCGGGCACTCTCCTCCCCCTTCCTCGATACTGGGCACTCTCCTCTACCTTCCCCGATACCGGCCACTCTCCTCTACCTTCCCCGATACCGGCCACTCTCCTCTACCTTCCCCGATACCGGCCACTCTCCTCTACCTTCCCCGATACCGGCCACTCTCCTCTCCCTTCCTCGATACCGGCCACTCTCCTCCCCCTTCCTCGATACCGGCCACTCTCCTCTCCCTTCCCCGATACCGGCCACTCTCCTCTACCTTCCCCGATACCGGCCACTCTCCTCTACCTTCCCCGATACCGGCCACTCTCCTCTCCCTTCCTCGATACCGGCCACTCTCCTCCCCCTTCCTCGATACCGGCCACTCTCCTCTCCCTTCCTCGATACCGGCCACTCTCCTCTCCCTTCCTCGATACCGGCCACTCTCCTCTCCCTTCCTCGATACCGGCCACTCTCCTCTCCCTTCCCCGATACCGGCCACTCTCCTCCCCCTTCCCCGATACCGGCCACTCTCCTCCCCCTTCCCCGATACCGGCCACTCTCCTCCCCTCCCTTCCCCGATACCGGCCACTCTCCTCCCCTCCCTTCCCCGATACCGGCCACTCTCCTCCCCTCCCTTCCCCGATACCGGCCACTCTCTTACCCTCCCTTCCCCGATACCGGCCACTCTCCTCCCCTCCCTTCCCCGATACCGGCCACTCTCCTCCCCTCCCTTCCCCGATACCGGCCACTCTCCTCCCCTCCCTTCCTCGATACCCGGCCACTCTCCTCCCCTCCCTTCCTCGATACCCGGCCACTCTCCTCCCCTCCCTTCCTCGATACCCGGCCACTCTCCTCCCCTCCCCGATACCGGCCACTCTCCTCCCCTCCCTTCCTCGATACCGGCCACTCTCCTCCCCTCCCTTCCTCGATACCGGCCACTCTCCTCCCCTCCCTTCCTCGATACCGGCCACTCTCCTCCCGGATGAGCCCCCATGTCCTCTTCTGTCATGTGACTAGGATGGGAATAGTGAGGATGATTGTGACAGTTGTCCCCGGATGAGCCCCCATGTCCTCTTCTGTCATGTGACTAGGATGGGAATGGTGAGGATGAATGTGACAGTTGTCCCGGATGAGCCCCCATGTCCTCTTCTGTCATGTGACTAGGATGGGAATAGAGAGGATGATTGTGACAGTTGTCCCGGATGAGCCCCCATGTCATCTTCTGTCATGTGACTAGGATGGGAATAGTGAGGATGATTGTAACAGTTGTCCCGGGTGAGCCCCCATGTCATGTGACTAGGATGGGAATGGTGGAATGGTGAGGATGATTGTAACAGTTGTCCCGGATGAGCCCCCATGTCCTCTTCTGTCATGTGACTAGGATGGGAATAGTGAGGATGGTAGTGACAGTTGTCCCGGATGAGCCCCCATGTCGGTGAGGACCGGGAGACTTGGCATTCATACCGGACTGAGGTTCTGTCGCCTCCCCCTTGGCGCCTCATTCATATCAGTTGGTGACTTTGTCTCTCTCCCGCCAGTACTGCAATAAAGAATTCACCCACACGGGCAACTACACCCGCCACATCCGCATTCATACCGGCGAGAAGCCCTACCGATGCCAGGAGTGTGACAAAGCTTTCTCTGACCCCGCCGCCTGCAAAGCCCATGAGAAAACACACAGGTGAGTGTCGGCCATGTTGTGCCGTCGTGATCCCAGGCCTGGGGGGGGGGGGGGGGGTTGATGTGAGATAACGATCCTTCTCTGCTCTCCAGCCCTCTGAAACCTCACGGCTGCGATGACTGCGGGAAAAGTTACCGGCTGGTGAGCCTGCTGAATCTACACAAGAAGCGGCACTCGGGCGAGCCCACCTACTACTGCAAGGTGTGCGGGAAACTCTTCACCACGTCCGGCAACCTGAAGAGGCACCAACTGGTCCACAGCGGGGAAAAACCCTACCAGTGCGAATACTGCAACCGCCCCTTCTCTGACCCCACCTCCAAGATGCGTCACCTGGAGACCCACGACACCAACAAGGAGCACAAGTGCCCGCACTGCGACAAAAAGTTCAACCAGGTGGGTGGAGCCAGTCTTATCTGGTGCTGTATGTGAGGCCCCGCTTGTGTTGGCTCAACTCAACTTTATCGTCTTCTTGTCCAGCTGGGGAACCTGAAAGCTCACCTGAAGATCCACATCGCTGACGGACCTCTGAAGTGCCGGGAGTGTGGGAAGCAGTTCACCACCTCAGGTGATCTCCCATTTCTCCTCCAGAGCCAAAAAATGCCTCCTGACCTTCATCTCCTGACCTTCATCTCCTGACCTTCATCTCCTGACCTTCATCTCCTGACCTTCATCTCCTGACCTTCATCTCCTGACCTCAATCTCCTGACCTCAATCTCTATCCTGCACCTCTGATTTTTCCTCCCCCTGACCCCCGTCTCTGATTTTTCCTCCCCCTGACCCCCGTCTCTGCTTTTCCTCCCCCTGACACCCCGTCTCTGCTTTTCCTCCCCCTGACACCCCGTCTCTGCTTTTCCTCCCCCCTGACCCCCGTCTCTGCTTTTCCTCCTCCTCCTGACCGATTCCTTGTCTGTCTGTTATATAGGAAACTTAAAGAGACATCTGCGCATTCACAGTGGGGAGAAACCTTATGTGTGCGTCCATTGCAAGAGGAAGTTCGCTGACCCCGGCGCACTACAGAGACACGTCCGAACACACACCGGTAATAATCTGACTATTCCTAATCCCTACCGTATACCATCCTGCCCTATATACCACCCTGTCTGCCCTCTCCTGTATCCTGCCCTATATACCACCCTGTCTGCCCGCTCCTGTATCCTGCCCTATATACCACCCTGTCTGCCCCCTCCTGTATCCTGCCTTATATACACCACCCTGTCTGCCCACTCCTGTATCCTGCCCTATATACCACCCTGTCTGCCCGCTCTTGTATCCTGCCCTATATACCACCCTGTCTGCCCGCTCCTGTATCCTGCCCTATATACCACCCTGTCTGCCCCCTCCTGTATCCTGCCTTATATACACCACCCTGTCTGCCCACTCCTGTATCCTGCCCTATATACCACCCTGTCTGCCCGCTCTTGTATCCTGCCCTATGTACCACCCTGTCTGTCTGCCCGCTCCTGTATCCTGCCCTATATATACCACCCTGTCTGCCCGCTCCTGTATCCTGCCTTATATATACCTCCCTGTCTGCCCGCTCTTGTATCCTGCCCTATGTACCACCCTGTCTGTCTGCCCGCTCCTGTATCCTGCCCTATATACCACCCTGTCTGCCCGCTCCCGTATCCTGCCCTATATATACCACCCTGTCTGCCCTCTCCTGTATCCTGCCCTATATACCACCCTGTCTGCCCACTCCTGTATCCTGCCCTATATACCACCCTGTCTGCCCACTCCTGTATCCTGCCCTATATACCACCCTGTCTGCCCTCTCCTGTATCCTGCCCTATATACCACCCTGTCTGCCCTCTCCTGTATCCTGCCCTATATACCACCCTGTCTGCCCGCTACTGTATCCTGACCTATGTACCACCCTGTCTGTCTGTCTTTCCTTTGCCTGGGGTGCACTCCTATGCCTGTATTCTGCTCTCTGTCCTCATGGCTGCGCTGTATTCTGCATTACAGGAGAGAAGCCGTGTCTGTGTGTGATATGTGGGAAGGCGTTCACCCAGGCCAGCTCACTCATCGCTCATGTCCGGCAGCACACGGGGGAGAAGCCGTACGTCTGTGAGCGCTGTGGCAAGAGGTGAGTGCTCAGGGGTGACCCCGGGAAGGGGTGAGTGCTCAGGGGTGACCCCGGGAAGGGGTGAGTGCTCAGGGGTGACCCCGGGAAGGGGTGAGTGCTCAGGGGTGACCCCGGGAAGGGGTGAGTGCTCAGGGGTGACCCCGGGAAGAGGTGAGTGCTCGGGGGGGGGACCCCAACAAGAGGCCAGAGCTCAAGGGGGGAACCCAGGGAAGAGGCGAGTGCTCGGGGGGAGAGGGGACCCTGGGAAGAGGCGAGTGCTCGGGGAGGACTCCGGGAAGAGGCGAGTGCTCGGGGGGAGAGGGGACCCCGGGAAGAGGCGAGTGCTTGGGGGGAGAGGGGACCCCGGGAAGAGGCGAGTGCTCGGGGAGGACTCCGGGAAGAGGCGAGTGCTCGGGGGGAGAGGGGACCCCGGGAAGAGGCGAGTGCTTGGGGGAGAGGGGACCCCGGGAAGAGGCGAGTGCTTGGGGAGGACTCCGGGAAGAGGCGAGTGCTCGGGGGGAGAGGGGACCCCGGGAAGAGGCGAGTGCTCGGGGGGAGAGGGGACCCCGGGAAGAGGCGAGTGCTTGGGGGGAGAGGGGACCCCGGGAAGAGGCGAGTGCTCGGGGAGGACTCCGGGAAGAGGCGAGTGCTCGGGGGGAGAGGGGACCCCGGGAAGAGGCGAGTGCTTGGGGGGAGAGGGGACCCCGGGAAGAGGCGAGTGCTTGGGGAGGACTCCGGGAAGAGGCGAGTGCTCGGGGGGAGAGGGGACCCCGGGAAGAGGCGAGTGCTTGGGGGGAGAGGGGACCCCGGGAAGAGGCGAGTGCTCGGGGAGGACTCCGGGAAGAGGCGAGTGCTCGGGGGGAGAGGGCACCCCGGGAAGAGGCGAGTGCTTGGGGGGAGAGGGGACCCCGGGAAGAGGCGAGTGCTTGGGGAGGACTCCGGGAAGAGGCGAGTGCTCGGGGGGAGAGGGGACCCCGGGAAGAGGCGAGTGCTCGGGGGGGAGAGGGGACCCCGGGAAGAGGCGAGTGCTCGGGGGGGAGAGGGGACCCCGGGAAGAGGCGAGTGCTCGGGGGGAGAGGGGACCCCGGGAAGAGGCGAGTGCTCGGGGGGAGAGGGGACCCCGGGAAGAGGCGAGTGCTCGGGGGGAGAGGGGACCCCGGGAAGAGGCGAGTGCTCGGGGGGAGAGGGGACCCCGGGAAGAGGCGAGTGCTCGGGGGGAGAGGGGACCCTGGGAAGAGGCGAGTGCTCGGGGGGAGAGGGGACCCCGGGAAGATGCTCACTGCCTCATCTACCAATATTTCTTCTCGTAGGTTCGTTCAGTCCAGTCAGCTGGCCAATCACATCCGTCACCATGACAACATCCGGCCGCACAAATGTAAGGTCTGTAACAAGGCCTTCGTCAATGTGGGCGACCTGACCAAACACGTCATCATTCACACAGGTGAGCGGATCGGCGCCGCGCTTCATACCTGGGGCGGTACAGTGATGTGCGCTGACAATGTAACATTGTATTGGGGTGTGGTGACAATGTAACATTGTATTGGGGTGTGGTGACAATGTAACATTGTATTGGGGTGTGGTGACAATGTAACATTGTATTGGGGTGTGGTGACAATGTAACATTGTATTGGGGTGTGTTATGTGGAGGACAATGTAACATTGTATTGGGGTGTGGTATGTGAGGACAATGTAACATTGTATTGGGGTGTGGTATGTGGGGGACAATGTAACATTGTATTGGGGTGTGGTGACAATGTAACATTGTATTGGGGTGTGGTGACAATGTAACATTGTATTGGGGTGTGGTGACAATGTAACATTGTATTGGGGTGTGGTGACAATGTAACATTGTATTGGGGTGTGGGGGACAATGTAACATTGTATTGGGTGTGTTATGTGGAGGACAATGTAACATTGTATTGGGGTGTGGTATGTGGGGGACAATGTAACATTGTATTGGGGTGTGGGGGACAATGTAACATTGTATTGGGGTGTGTTATGTGGAGGACAATGTAACATTGTATTGGGGTGTGTTATGTGGAGGACAATGTAACATTGTATTGGGGTGTGGGGACAATGTAACATTGTATTGGGGTGTGGTATGTGAGGACAATGTAACATTGTATTGGGGTGTGGTGACAATGTAACATTGTATTGGGGTGTGGTGACGTGACAATGTAACATTGTATTGGGGTGTGGTAAGTGGTAACAATGTAACATTGTATTGGGGTGTGGTAAGTGGTAACAATGTAACATTGTATTGGGGTGTGTTATGTGGAGGACAATGTAACATTGTATTGGGGTGTGGTGACAATGTAACATTGTATTGGGGTGTGGTATGTGGGGACAATGTAACATTGTATTGGGGTGTGGTATGTGGGGACAATGTAACATTGTATTGGGGTGTGGGGACAATGTAACATTGTATTGGGGTGTGGTATGTGAGGACAATGTAACATTGTATTGGGGTGTGGTGACAATGTAACATTGTATTGGGGTGTGGTGACGTGACAATGTAACATTGTATTGGGGTGTGGTAAGTGGTAACAATGTAACATTGTATTGGGGTGTGGTAAGTGGTAACAATGTAACATTGTATTGGGGTGTGGTAAGTGGTAACAATGTAACATTGTATTGGGGTGTGGTATGTGAGGACAATGTAACATTGTATTGGGGTGTGGTAAGTGGTAACAATGTAACATTGTATTGGGGTGTGGTAAGTGGTAACAATGTAACATTGTATTGGGGTGTGGTAAGTGGTAACAATGTAACATTGTATTGGGGTGTTGTAAGTGGTAACAATGTAACATTGTATTGGGGTGTGGTATGTGGGGGACAATGTAACATTGTATTGGGGTGTGGTAAGTGATAACAATGTAACATTGTATTGGGGTGTGGTAAGTGGTAACAATGTAACATTGTATTGGGGTGTGGTAAGTGGTAACAATGTAACATTGTATTGGGGTGTGGTAAGTGGTAACAATGTAACATTGTATTGGGGTGTGGTATGTGGGGGACAATGTAACATTGTATTGGGGTGTGGTAAGTGATAACAATGTAACATTGTATTGGGGTGTGGTAAGTGGTAACAATGTAACATTGTATTGGGGTGTGGTAAGTGGTAACAATGTAACATTGTATTGGGGTGTGGTAAGTGATAACAATGTAACATTTGCACAGGGGAGAAGCCGTATCTCTGTGACAAGTGCGGTCGCGGTTTCAATCGCGTGGACAACCTTCGATCGCACGTGAAGACCGTCCACAAGGGGAAGGCCGGCATGAAGATGATGGACCACGAGGAGGAGGAGGGCGAGGTGGACGATGACGAGGAAGAGGTCAACATTGTGACTGTGGCCCCGGAGGAGATGGTAACCTTGGCAACGGGAGATATCGCCAATGCTGGGGTCACCGAGCTGACGGGTGAGTGCGACCAATCAGATCTCACTAGGGGGAGAAGCCTATGATTGGACCTCCCCCTCCTGAATCATCACTGTCTGATAAATGTAATAGATAACTGTTATTGGCCAATAGTAAGAGGTGGGAGGGGCATGTCACCTGTCGGTGTAGATCTGCATATTGGGGGGAGGGGACAGATGTATTTCTGGGATGTAGAAGAAGTGATTGGTCGGGGAATGTTCTGACGCCGCCCTCTTGTCTCGCAGTTGTTCCGATCTCGGCCTCGGTGACGGCGGATGAGACGGAGGCCCTTAAAGCCGAGATCAGCAAAGCGGTGAAGCAGGTGCAGGAAGCAGGTAATGACGGCGCTCGCCGCCTTCTTCTCGTTTATGTCAGTCCTCACAGAACCCATCGATCATTAACCCTTCCACACTGACGGGACACAGATATGGGGCGGGGCTCCTTTCCAGTGGGGGGGGGGGGGGGGGCCCCGGGTTTAGTGCTAATGATTGGGACCCAGAACTCCCGGGTTCCTGGTCACTGTGATAGTCTCTGATTGGCTACCACAGTGATCAGTTACTGTGAAGCCCGCCCCCGTGTTTCTCATGATTGGGTGCCAGCAGGACTGGCCTGTGATCAATGTGACAGCCAATCACAGTGGTCACATGATCAGGAAGTTTATCCTGCCCCCCCCAAACATAAAAACCGCACTTAAAGGGCTGCTGAGGCTGTGCGGGAAGGGGATAAAAGTACTTTTATTTGAGTGCAGGAAGGTGGGAGGGACTTATCTGGGGAAGTCAGGGCGCTGGAGTGCACAGGTGGGAGGAGCTTAGCTGGGAAGTCGGCCCCTGGAGTGCACAGGTGGGAGGGGCTTAGCTGGGAAGTCGGGCCCCTGGAGTGCACAGGTGGGAGGGGAAGTCGGGCCCCTGGAGTGCACAGGTGGGAGGGAAAGTCAGGCCCCTGGAGTGCACCGGTGGGAGGGGAAGTCGGGCCCCTGCAGTGCACAGGTAGGAGGGGCTTAGCTGGGAAGTCAGCCCCCCTGCAGTGCACAGGTGGGAGGGGCTTAGCTGGGAAGTCGGCCCCCCTGCAGTGCACAGGTGGGAGGTGCTTAGCTGGGAAGTCGGCCCCCCTGCAGTGCACAGGTGGGAGGGGCTTAGCTGGGAAGTCGGGCCCCTGGAGTGTACAGGTGGGAGGTGCTTAGCTGGGAAGTCAGACCCCTGCAGTGCACAGGTGGGAGGGGCTTAGCTGGGAAGTCGGCCCCTGGAGTGCACAGGTGGGAGGGGAAGTCAGGCACCTGGAGTGCACAGGTGGGAGGGGCTTAGATGGGAAGTCGGCCCCTGGAGTGCACAGGTGGGAGGGGAAGTCGGGCCGCTGCTGTGCACAGGTGGGAGGGGCTTAGCGGGGAAGTCAGCCCCCTGCAGTGCACAGGTGGGGAGGGGCTTAGCTGGGAAGTTGGCCCCTGGAGTGCACAGGGGCTTAGCTGGGAATTTGGGCCTCCTGCAGTGCACAGGTGGGAGGGGCTTAGCTGGGAAGTCGGCCCCCCTGCAGTGCACAGGTGGGAGGGGCTTAGCTGGGAAGTTGGCCCCTGGAGTGCACAGGTGTGATCCTGTGAAGGTGTGTCCTGTGTGCGCAGCGTTTCCTGGTCACATGACAGGTCCTCCTCCTCTTCTTGTGACATTTTGTAGTAAACAAATCTTCTCTCCGCCCTCCACAGACCCGAACACACAGATCCTGTACGCCTGCGACTCGTGCGGGGACAAGTTTCTGGACGCCAACAGCCTGGCAGAACACGTGCGGATGCACACGGCGCAGGCGCTGGTCATGTTCCAGTCGGACACGGACATTTATCAGCAGTACAATGCGCAGACCACGTGGCACACGGAACACGTGGTCCAGTCCGGCGACCTTCTCTTCCGCCAGCGGGACGGCACAGAAGTGCAGCCGCAGCCCATGGATTGTCAGAGTCCGGGGGAGTAAGGGCACTTCGGGGGATGGACTGTGGGGGGGGGGAGGGGAGTGTAAGTTATGGCCTGTACCAGAGCCCTTATACCTTCAATAAATATTATTTTTTAACAAGTTGATTCTTTTGTATCGCCTGATAAGAGGATTAAAGAGACCCTGTCATCCTACTGAAGGCGCCCCCCCCCAATACTCATCATTGTATACCTGCAGGGGCCCCCAAACCCATCTTATTTATGCATGGGCCCCCGAATCCCTGGTAGAAGGGGGGGGGGGTCCCCGATAATTCCCAAGACTCCAATACTTGTCACCCACGCTGGACTCCACCCCCAGAACCCCCCATATTTGTCATCTTATCCACGCCTCCCCCCATATATAGATCAGATGGAATTCGGGAGAGTAGGGGTGTCACTAGGGGGGGGCTTTTGCAGGGTTGTTGCCCCTTCATGCTGTCAGTGAGGTGATCGGGTCTCTTTAAAGGAAAAAACATCGATCATTTCTTAGGAAAGTTCAAACATTTTTAAAGGAGATCTCATTAGGAGGAACCTTACCTGTGATAGGTTACTAGAAAGTGGGAGGAGACAGGAAAAAGTAAAAACTCAGCAACCAATCAGAAGACTTCTGAACTCGGCAGTAGTGAATTCTGATTGGTTGTTATGTATCATCGGTAAACTTTAAGGGTTCCTACCCCCCCCCCCCCCCCCAATCGAATGTTATATTTAAGAGAATTACCTATTCTGAAATTATTTTTTGGGGGGGAGGGGCACAAGATTTCATTGGCTCCTGCTAGCCTTCATAACCCCCCCCCCCCCCCAGATCTACAGATGGGGGAGGGGCACCCCCCATTTATTTCCTGTGTCATTCAGCAATTGGTGTCCTTGGGAAGGAGAGAACCGTTCTTGTTGAGTGCGATTCTCCCGACAATGAGAGCCACATACAGGTTTATCTATGACCGGCCACTAGGGGGGGGGGGGGCAGTATAATACATTCCAGTGAGTCTAGACTGATCAATGACTGGCCACTAGGGGGCAGTATAATACATTCCAGTGAGTCTAGACTGATCAATGACCGGCCACTAGGGGGCAGTATAATACATTCCAGTGAGTCTAGACTGATCAATGACCGGCCACTAGGGGGCAGTATAATACATTCCAGTGAGTCTAGACTGATCAATGACCGGCCACTAGGGGGCAGTATAATACATTCCAGTGAGTCTAGACTGATCAATGACCGGCCACTAGGGGGCAGTATAATACATTCCAGTGAGTCTAGATTGATCTATGACCGGCCACTAGGGGGCAGTATAATACATTCCAGTGAGTCTAGACTGATCAATGACCGGCCACTAGGGGGCAGTATAATACATTCCAGTGAGTCTAGACTGATCAATGACTGGCCACTAGGGGGCAGTATAATACATTCCAGTGAGTCTAGACTGATCAATGACCGGCCACTAGGGGGCAGTATAATACATTCCAGTGAGTCTAGACTGATCTATGACCGGCCACTAGGGGGCAGTATAATACATTCCAGTGAGTCTAGACTGATCTATGACCGGCCACTAGGGGGCAGTATAATACATTCCAGTGAGTCTAGATTGATCTATGACCGGCCACTAGGGGGCAGTATAATACATTCCAGTGAGTCTAGACTGATCAATGACCGGCCACTAGGGGGCAGTATAATACATTCCAGTGAGTCTAGACTGATCAATGACTGGCCACTAGGGGGCAGTATAATACATTCCAGTGAGTCTAGACTGATCAATGACCGGCCACTAGGGGGCAGTATAATACATTCCAGTGAGTCTAGATTGATCTATGACCGGCCACTAGGGGGCAGTATAATACATTCCAGTGAGTCTAGACTGATCAATGACCGGCCACTAGGGGGCAGTATAATACATTCCAGTGAGTCTAGACTGATCAATGACTGGCCACTAGGGGGCAGTATAATACATTCCAGTGAGTCTAGACTGATCAATGACCGGCCACTAGGGGGCAGTATAATACATTCCAGTGAGTCTAGACTGATCTATGACTGGCCACTAGGGGGCAGTATAATACATTCCAGTGAGTCTAGACTGATCAATGACCGGCCACTAGGGGGCAGTATAATACATTCCAGTGAGTCTAGACTGATCTATGACTGGCCACTGGGGGGGCAGTATAATACATTCCAGTGAGTCTAGACTGATCTATGACCGGCCACTAGGGGGGCAGTATAATACATTCCAGTGAGTCTAGACTGATCTATGACCGGCCACTAGGGGGGCAGTATAATACATTCCAGTGAGTCAAGATCAGGGGTCTCCAAACTTTTCAAAGGGCCACTTTATTGTCCTTCAGGCTTTAGGAGAGCCAGCAGAGACAGAAAATGTCACGGGCCCGGCATCAGTAAGAATAAATATATGGCCTCAGGGTTGGTGGTCAATAGGAGGAGGATTCCCCCTATTAGTAGGAGGAATAGTATCCCATCATTGGTGCCCCATTGTTGGTGTCAGTGGGAGGAATTGTGCCCCAAGGGCCGAGTAAAGGCTAGCAAAGGGCCACAGTTTGGAGACCCCTGGTCTAGACTGATCAATGACCAGCCACACTAGGGGGCAGTATAATACATTCCAGTGAGTCTAGACCAGGGGTCTTCAAACTTTCTAAGCAAAGGGCCAGTTTACGGTCAGTGGGAAAAAATCAACGCCCCATTGTTTGTTTGAGTGGGAGGAATTGTGGCCCATCGTTGGTGTCCTTGTAAGGAATTGTGCCCCATTGTTTGAGTGGGAGGAATTGTGGCCCATCGTTGATGTCATTGGGCCCCTTTGTTGGTGTCATTAGTAGAAACTATGCCCCATTGTTGGTGACAGTGGATGAAATCGTGCCCCAATGCCCGGATAAAAGCAAGCAAAGGGCTGTGTGGAGACTACTGGTCTAGACTGATCAATGACCGGCCACTAGGGGGGGCAGCATAAGGCATATTCAGTGAGTGTAGATCAGGGGGTCTCAAACTGGCGGCCCTCCCAGCTGTTGCAAAACCACAAGTCCCATGAGGCATTGCAAGGCTGACAGTTACAAGTATGACCCCCCCCCCCCCAGGCAGAGCCATGATGGGACTTGTAGTTTCTCAACAGCTGGAGGGCCACCAGTTTGAGACCCCCCCCCCCCCCCATCCATGACAGGCCACTAGGGGGGGGGGGGGGGGCAGTATAATTTCAATGAATAGAGAACCTGATCGGTAAGTGTCCACAAGAGGGCGCTATTACACCAACATTGCAGTGAATGGACTCATCAGTGAGAGTCCCCTAGGGGGCGGTATAACACAAGCATTCCATGGAATAGGCTAATTGATGAAAATTCAGGAGATGGCGGTATAACGCCAGCATCTCAATGAAGAGATAAACCGATCTGTAAGTTTCCACAAGAGGGCGGTAGTACACCAAACATAGCAGTGACTTTGTATACTGTCTGATCAGCAAGATTCCACTAGGGGGCGGTATAACGCCAGCATTTCAATGAATAGATCACAAACCGATCGGGTTTGAACACCATTTTCATGTGCGTTCGCTTATGCTTGTCTGGACGGGGTGCATTAAAAAAAAATGTCCTTACCATTTACACCTTTCACATGTTGCGGGTCACAGCAGGGGGGGGGGGGGGGCGGCGCAGTGTGTCTCTGTTCACGGGTTCAGGTCCGAGTTCTCACCTGAATCAGAACCAAAGACGCACAGGATCCTTTGCCAATGTGGAGCGCCCTGGAGCTGCGTGACTCGGCTCCATTGAGAGACACTCGGAAATCCCACATGGCGTGTGGTAACCCTGAAGAAGCCCTGAAGCCTGCTAGCAGCCTGTTTTAAAGTGGCAGTCAGCACTCCCATTGAGGATCCGTGTTCAACATTTACAAAGTGAAGGTAAAAGGCACTTTAAATGCTTCAACAACGCCTGCTGTTCACACCCCTCTTCTATAAGCTGACACTCGTGTCGAGTCCACTAGGGGGCGGTATAACGCCAGCATTTCAATGAAGAGCACAAAATTGTTCAGTGAGAGTCCAGCAGCATTGCAGTGAATTGAGTGTTGTGGGTGATCGGTGAGAGTCCAGTAGGGGGCAGTAATACACCAGCATTGCAGTAAAACGGTGAGCGCCCACTAGGGGGCAATAAAACAAACATTCCATAAACACAGACTGGTCTTTTCTGAGAAATCCCAGACAATGTTTTGATTTTATGTCACGTGTGGGTACATTTTTCTACCAATCATACCCGGGGGCGAATTAATGGTTACTGAGCTCTTGCTCTACACCCCCCCCCCATAGACTGGAGGGGTAAATAGGAACGAAGCTCCGCCTCCCAGGTTTTCACTGACTGTGAATGGGCAGGAGGAGGGGAGAGGTGGGCAGAGATGCTGTGTATGAGCTGATGCTACACTCTCAGAGCAGTGTTCTCACAGCCTCTTCCCATCACTACCCATTCATGGAAGCCTTTGTATGCTCTGAATAAGTTCACATCTGTGATTGGCCAGCGGAGGGGAGAGATGCAGTGTGTGAAAACACCGCCCCCGGGAGCGTAGCGATAGCTCACACAGCATTACTGCCCATTCACGCTCTGTGATTGGGGAGGGGCAGACAGAGATGCTGTGTGAGTGTAGTGATAGCGATCTTCCCAGAGCTCCATAAAATACTGTCAGATGTAAATAAGAGAGGAGTCCAGGAGGTGGAATGCACCAGGTTGGACTTGGCTCATGGGACACTGGTGCCGGAATTGAGCTTTAATATTTTACATTTTTGCTGAGCTGGGAGGAGAGCTGTTACTTTACTTCTATAGATCCAACACTGGACCATCAGCCGCCCCTCATCCAATCACAAGACGCTTTGTATTATGTGAGCCCATCCACATGACCAGCAGAAGTAGGCGGAGCGAATGCTATAAAGAGGGCTGGGAGTATAACAGCTGGAGTGGGGGGGGGGGGGGGAGTGATAGTAGGTAAAGAAGTCCAGGAGGAGGCGTACACCTCGCTGGACATGTCCCCTTATATAAACCACAACAATTCCTGCAGACACGCTTCATCTCCTCCTCTTCTGGGAATCACTCCATGTTATAACCCCCCCACATGTCCAGCAAAGACAAGCAACCCCTCCCCCACATCACAGACAGGTTCAGCATTACATGAAACGTTCCCTGATGATCATAAAAACAAATCTGCTGAAGAGAGAAAACGGCCCTCCCCCAAATCTGTGAGCAGCTCCTCCCCTTCACCAGCATGTCACACAGAAATCCAGACACACTCTGATGACATCAGCTCTGGTGAAACTTTATTGTTCCCGACAATACACAAGCAAAGGGTCCTCCAAGTCTATGTGTACTGCTCAGAGCGATAACATTTCACCAAAGATGGCGCCATCCGTATAAGAGCCACTCCCCCTCCTGTAATATAAAATGCTGGAGAGGCGGCATAATAAGGGCAAATAATGGCGTCCATAACACTCATTGGCGCTCCTCCAAGACTGAAGAAATCTCTGAAATAAATAAGTGAACATCAGAGGGCGCCAATCTGAGTGTAGTAATGCAAAGAGACTTTAATGAATAAAAAAGTGGAAACGCCCATGTAGTAGTAAGTAGAAGGGGCGATCACAAGTGTGTCCTCCACACAGAGGGAGCCGGGGGACCACTGCTGTCCGGATCAGTCAATGGGGTTCAGCAGCCTGGCCGGTTACTGATGTCTAGACCAGGGATCCTCAAACTACGGCCCTCCAGCTGTTGCGGAACTACACATCCCATGAGGCATTGTAAAACTGACATTCACAGACATGATGGGAATTGTAGTTCCTGAACAACTGGAGGGCCGTAGTTTGGAGACCCCTGGTCTAGAGTTTGCTGGAAGTGACATCATCACTGGGGGCTGGAAGGGGAGTGGCTACACATTTGAGCTGCTCAGTTCCTTTTTGTTTCCCCCAAGCCTCCCGGAAAAAGGAGTCAGATCCAAAACGCGTAGCCATGCAAACTATTGACAAATCCTGGACAGCAGTGGTGCCTCCATCACCTCCCGGATCATACCTACCCCCTGTGTGCAGAGGTTCCAGCCATGGACGACATTTGTGATATCCCCTCATACTACTACATGGAGTGCCGACAAGGAGGCGAGCTCCTCCCCCACTCATAACATCCAGTAGGGAAAGTCCTAAAAGTTGCACATCATGGCAAAACCCTGGGGAGGAGGTGCCTCAGCTCAAGCTCCACCCCAGGGCTTAAAACCAGGCCACACCCCCCGGAATAGAGCTCATCCCCACTTAAAGAAGGTGCCACGGCAAAACCCTGGGGGAGGTGGTACCACAGCTCAGGCTCCAACCAGGCCCCACCCCCCAGGGCTTAAAACCAGGCCACACCCCACAGAATACAGCAAAATCCCGGGGAGGGGGTGCCGTGGCAAAAACCCTGGGGAAGAGGTGGTACCACAGCTCAGGCTCCAACCAGGCCCCACCCCCCAGGTCTTAAAACCAGGCCACACCCCACAGAATACAGCAAAATCCTGGGGAGGAGGCGCCGCAGCTCAGGCCCCACCCCCCCAGAACATGGCAAAAGCCTGGGGAGGAGGCGCCACGGCAAAAGCCTGGGGAGGAGGCGCCACAGCAAAAACCTGGGGAGGAGGCGCCACAGCAAAAACCTGGGGAGGAGGCGCCACAGCAAAAACCTGGGGAGGAGGCGCCACAGCAAAAACCTGGGGAGGAGGCGCCACAGCTCAGGCTCGAACCAGGCCCCGCCCCCCAGGGCTTAAAACCAGGCCACACCCCCCAGAATACAGCAAAATCCTGGGGAGGAGGCGCCGCAGCTTAGGCTCCAACCAGGCCACACCCCCTAGAACAGAGCTCATGCCTGCTAAAAAAAATTCCAGTAGGGAAAGGAAGTCCCAAAACTCACATCACAGCAAAACCCTGGGAGGAGGTGCCTCAACTTTGGCTCCAACCAGGCCACGCCCCCCCCCAATGCCTGAGGCTGGCATACACTTCCTCACAGGGTTCTGCTGCGACTTCTAGGGCTTCCTTTCCCTACTACATGCGAGTTGTCACTGCTTTATTTTTTATCCATTAAAGCCCCAAAAAAAAGGAAGTGACCACCAGAGGGCACCACAGTATGAGTGTAGTAATGCACCACACTTAGATTGGCGCCCTCTGGCATTCACTTCCTTTTTACCTTGATGTGCCGGAATTCCTGGCCGGTAAAACCACCCCCCCCCCCCCCCCTGCAATATGAGACCGTCACAGTCCCCTCCCACCCCCCACCAGCGGACAAAAGCTTGCAGGTCTCCGCAGGAAAGATGGCTGATCATGGCGTGTAAAACCGTCTCGTATCTTTTTTTTTTTTTTTTAATAAAGTTTGTAATCCAATGGACACACACAAACAAACAAAACTCCAGAATGGGAGGGGGGGAGGGAGGGGAAGTTGATTCCATAAATTAAGAGGCGTCTGCAAAACAAAAACAAAAAACAAAATAAAAATAAAAACAGAAGGTGGAGGGGGAGGGGAAGGGGGAGGGGAAATGATTAAAAAGTCTTGTGTCCATCCAAGTGTATAACACTCTTCCACGGATTGCAAGGAGCGGAGAAATGTCTTCATGGAAAGCACTTTACAAATGAGGGACGATAACGTCGAGTATGAAAATAAGATTTTTTTTTGAAAACACATTTTTGGCACAGATTAAAAAAAATGTTATGTCATGGGGGTCGTCTGATTCTCTAGAGTCAGTATTATATATATTTATATATATAATATATATTATATATACTTATATACACACGCCCATGGAGTCCTATAATATCCAAAGAAAGGAAAATAGATCTCCCTTTTGTGGTTTTTTTTTTTTTCTTTTCTTTTTTTTTTTTCCATGTAAACTGTACATCCCAAAATGTGAGGAATCCGCGGGACCGGGACCCGGCCGCGATCTCCGTCCGTCCGTCTGGGGGCGGGGCTCCTCGATCATTAGTCCAGTATTCACAGGTTCCTGCTCACTAAAGTCCACAGTCCGGACTTGGCCGTCGCAGCAAGTCGCTCAGAAATATGATACACGCAGAGAGAGAGAGGGGGGAGGGGAATGCTGTACACGGGTCCGAGTCACTCATTTAGTGCAAAGGCAGATTCAGCTTCGTTTTTTTTTTTTTAAATAAAAATAAAAAAAAAAAACACAAGGAGCACACCAACCAATCCACAACCATCATGGAATATCCCACATTTGCTGGGTGCGGGATCCCACTCCCTCCTCCTCCTCCTCCGTTCAGCCGTTCCCCGGCCGCCTGTACGCAATTTGTAAACATCCTGGGAAGCGGTAGAACCGGCTCCGTCCGGCGGGGATTGCGGGCGAGCGGCCCGGGTCACAGAGGTTTGTGTAGCTTGTCTCAGGCCAGGGCGATGACGATCATCAGGTGAGGAGAAATGTTGGAGATGCTGGCGAGGAGGTCCGGGGCCAGGCGGGAAAGATGGCTCTCCGAGAATTCACAGGGCGGGAAAATCTGCAAGACGTACGCCGGCTGGAAGAGACAACATGGAGTCAGATCAGGGCAGTGCACTCCCAGGTACTCCACCCCCCCTCATTCTCAGCTCCACCCCCCCTCATTCTCAGCTCCACCCCCCTCACACTCCCCCATCCTCCTCACGCTCCCCCATCCTCCTCACGCTCCCCCATCCTCAGCTACACCCCCCTCACGCTCCCCCATCCTCAGCTCCACCCCCCTCACGCTCCCCCCATCCTCAGCTCCACCCCCCTCACGCTCCCCCCATCCTCAGCTCCACCCCCCTCACGCTCCCCCCATCCTCAGCTACATCCCCCTCACACTCCCCCATCCTCCGCTACACCCCCCTCACGCTCCCCCCCATCCTCAGCTCCACCCCCCTCACACTCCCCCCATCCTCAGCTACATCCTCCTCACGCTCCCCCCATCCTCAGCTACACCCCCCTCACGCTCCCCCATCCTCAGCTCCACCCCCCTCACGCTCCCCCATCCTCAGCTCCACCCCCCTCACGCTCCCCCATCCTCAGCTCCACCCCCCTCACGCTCCCCCATCCTCAGCTCCACCCCCCTCACGCTCCCCATCCTCAGCTCCACCCCCCTCACGCTCCCCATCCTCAGCTCCACCCCACTCCCCCCTCACCCTCAGCTCCACCCCACTCCCCTCTCTGCTCTAGCCTTCTGGTCACTCCCCTCCATGCTCAGCTCCAGCCTCCTGGCCACTCCCTCCCATTCTAAACTCCAGCTTCCTGGACACTCCCCCCCATCCACAGCTCCAGCCTCCTGGCCACTCCCCCCAACACACATCACAGGTCACACAGCTGACGAACCTGGTTGGATCCTGGGTTGGGCACGTTGATGATGCCCGCTGCCTGCTTTGCTTGTAGGTAGGTGATGAAGGCGGCTTTCAGAGACTCCGTCTGGTTCACCACATCCTCTTGATCGCGGCCACATGGAAGTGCGAGTAACAAGCAGTAGTCGCTCTCCACCTGCAAATAGACAAGGAATCGGTATTTACTAAAAAAAATAGTACGGTGACTAGAACGTGATCACAGCTGTGTGGAGGGGAAGCATCGCTGTTAGTAGAGGGGGGCGTGTGTGGGGGAGATGTGTGTGTGTGTGTGTGTGTGTGGGGGTAGGAATGTGGCAGGGGGGGATATGTGGGAGGGGGGGGGAGATGTGTGTGTGTGGGGGGGGGATATGTGGAAGTGGGGGGAGATGTGTGTGTGTATGTGTGGGGGGGTAGGAATGTGGCAGGGGGGGGATATGTGGCAGGGGGGATATGTGTGGAAGGGGGGGGATGGTGTTTTTCCTGGTCTCTGAGCTGTTCTGGTGTCTGGGCCGCAGCAGCACAGAGAAAAGTCGCAGAAAACTCACCATCATGCGGCGAGCGACTCCCTCCAGCTGGGTGGCTTCCAGCCTCATTCGCTGAGCGATCCTCAGGGGAGGTCCTCCCTCGGGGGCTGGCAGAGACCGATGAGCCAAGACGTTATTCCCGGATACAAAGTGCAACTGGACAGCGGCTGTGTCATTCTTCAGAGCGAGGAGACCTTGCCACACGATCGGGTATTTCTGTAAGACAACGCAGAGATCGTCAGGAGAGAACGATGGAACCTTCTAGAGGTCAAAGACATGAACTATTTACGTGTCACTACTTCTTACTGGACTATAGGAATGCTCTTATTTTATATACGACAGGCCCCCCCCCCCCAACAAAAAAAAAAAGAGAACGACATTATCTTTTGCAAGTACAACAGTAAAAATGTATGCTGCCTGTCCACCCATCCCAATAAAAGCCACACTCACCGTCAGCAGCTGCACCATGTCCACCGATCTCTGGGAAGGCTCTTGCTTGGGGACATCGGATCTGGAGAGGGTAGCGGCGGAGGAGGACATGAAGGGGGTCGGTTTCTGAGACTGGTGAGGGGAAGGTAGGTCCTGCTTCAGGTTGATGGTAACAGGAGACGGGTAGGAGGTCTCCCTTGACGTGTCCACAGAAGCCCTCTGGAGATGCTGGATGTGGGACTCCATTTGGCTGGGGTGTCGGCCAATCGCGGCATGGTGAGCCTGCTCACCAACCGATGACTGAGCCGCCTTGGGGTCCTGGCTGACTTGTGGAGTTTTGCTGCGTCCCGGGGTGTTTGAATGTGAATGCTCACCATCAGGGCCAACCTAGAAGAGCAAAGAAAAATGATGAGGAACCTACACCCGGGAAGAGGACCAAGATGGCAGTAATGTGAATGAAGAGAAAAATGCATTATATCTCTACTTGTTCGAGAAGAAAAAAAAAAAGAAACAAAAAAAAAAAAACTGTAAAGAATCTAAATAGACAAAATGGCCAGATCAGGGTTTCCTAGCTGGGGTCAAAGGTCAGAAGCAAAGGTTGGGTCAAAGGTCAGAAGCAAAGGTTGGGTCAAGGTCAGAAGCAAAGGTTGGGTCAAAGGTCAGTGTATTTTCAGTAGGATTAAAAAGAAAAAAAAAAAAAAATTTCACACTGTTTACCGCTGCCCATCAGATTGTGACGTTCCGACCAAAAATGACTTCCTGCGCATGCGATACGAGTTCCAACATGTGTTCCGCGGCGCAATGCGTTCAAAACACTTCATGATCTGATAGAACAGCGGCAGCGAACATCTTGCTACACCCAGCTACGTCTTGAATTTGAGTAATTTTAGCAATAAAAGTGAGCGGATATAAATATATTATAATGAGATCTGTGATGCGGATGCCCAGCAGTTATAAAGGAGGCCATGTTGGTACGCCCAGCAGTAGGAAGCGGGCCGAGGCCATGTTGGTACATCCAGCAGTAGGAAGGTGGCGGACGCCATGTTGGTTCATCCAGCAGTAGGAAGGTGGCGGAGGCCATGTTGGTACATCCAGCAGTAGGAAGGTGGCGGAGGCCATGTTGGTACGCCCAGCAGTAGGAAGCGGGCCGAGGCCATGTTGGTACATCCAGCAGTAGGAAGGTGGCGGACGCCATGTTGGTTCATCCAGCAGTAGGAAGGTGGCGGAGGCCATGTTGGTACATCCAGCAGTAGGAAGGTGGCGGAGGCCATGTTGGTACGCCCAGCAGTAGGAAGCGGGCCGAGGCCATGTTGGTACATCCAGCAGTAGGAAGGTGGCGGAGGCCATGTTGGTACATCCAGCGGTAGGAAGGTGGCGGAGGCCATGTTGGTACGCCCAGCAGTAGGAAGCGGGCCGAGGCCATGTTGGTACATCCAGCAGTAGGAAGGTGGCGGAGGCCATGTTGGTACATCCAGCGGTAGGAAGGTGGCGGAGGCCATGTTGGTACATCCAGCGGTAGGAAGTTGGCGGAGGCCATGTTGGTACATCCAGCGGTAGGAAGGTGGCGGAGGCCATGTTGGTTCATCCAGCGGTAGGAAGGTGGGGGAGGCCATGTTGGTACATCCAGCGGTAGGAAGGTAGCGGAGACCATGTTGGTACATCCAGCGGTAGGAAGGTGGCGGAGACCAAGTTGGTACACCCAGCAGTATGAAGGTGGCAGAGGCCATGTTGGTACACCAAGCAGTAGGAAGGTGGCGGAGGCCATGTTGGTACACCCAGCGGTAGGAAGGTGGCGGAGGCCATGTTGGTACACCCAGCGGTAGGAAGGTGGCGGAGGCCATGTTGGTACACCCAGCGGTAGGAAGGTGGCGGAGGCCATGTTGGTACACCCAGCGGTAGGAAGGTGGCGGAGGCCATGTTGGTACATCCAGCGGTAGGAAGGTAGCGGAGGCCATGTTGGTACATCCAGCTGTAGGAAGGTGGCGGAGACCAAGTTGGTACATCCAGCGGTAGGAAGGTGGCGGAGACCAAGTTGGTACACCCAGCAGTATGAAGGTGGCGGAGGCCATGTTGGTACACCCAGCAGTAGGACGGTGGCGGAGGCCATGTTGGTACACCCAGCGGTAGGAAGGTGGCAGAGGCCATGATGGTACATCCAGCAGTAGGAAGATAGCAGAGGCCACGTTGGTACACCGCGCACTGCTCAGCGCTAAATCTTTAGGCCTTCAAAATGCAACATCCAAACAGCATCACAGATGTCACTATAATATATTTATATCCGCTCACTTTATTGCTAAAATGACTCTGAAATTCAAGACGTAGCTGGCTGTAGTAAGATGCCGCATGGGTGTTCTATCAGAATACCGCTACCCATTAGATCATGAAGTGTTTGGAAGGCATAGCGCATGCCCAGCAAGTCATTTTTGGTCGGAATGTAACTCCCGTTACACAATCTGATCGTACAGGTACAGGCAACAAATATATACATATGCAGACCATTTACCACTAAACAAAAGCGCAATTTTTCAAGGAAAAAAAAAAAAAAAACAACACACACACACACACACACACGATATAATCCCCTCTACCAAGTAGTTGCAATGATGCGAGATTTACTAACAAAAGTCAAAGTTACAAAGTTGGGTGCGGTTTTGTTCTACATGCACTACTGCGCACAAGCACAAGGGGCGCTTTAAAAAAAAAATATTTTATTTTTACACTGTAACTTTAAAAAATATATTTTCACTTTTATTGCTAAATCACAAGAAATGTAAACATTCCTTGAAATAATACAGCATGACAGGTCCTCTTTATGGAGAGATGTGGGGTCTATAAGATGTAAGACCCCACATCTCTCCTCTACAATGGAAAGCATTTAATAAAAAAAAAACATTAACCTAATGCTTGTCAAACAAAAAATGGCATTGTTTACATCGGACCAGAAGTGGCGTCAAGACATTACTCTGGTTCTCCTAATACAAGGGTATGCAACCTCTGCCCTTCAGCTGTGGTGAAACTACAAGTCCCACGAGACACTGGAAGACCCCGACACTCACAGGTATAACTCCGAGAGGCAGAGGCATGATGGGATTTGCCGTTTAACCACAAATGGAGTAACGAGGTGGCCTACCCCTGTCCTAGACTATAGAGCAGGGATATGCAATTAGCGGACCTCCAGCTGTTGCAGAACTACAATTCCCATGAGGCATAGCAAGATTCTGACAGCCACAAGCATGACACCCAGAGGCAGAGGCATGATGGGACTTGTAGTTTTGTAACAGTAGGGCCTGCTAATTGCATATCCCTGCTACAGAGATTAGCTGAGGCCATATTTCCTTGGCCAATCTCTGTTGTCAGCCGCCGCAACGGTTCCCGGAGCAACCAACCATCCAGTTAAAGGAACACTAAAGGCAATAAATAACAAACATGTTATACTTACCTCCACTGTGCAGCTTGTTTTGCACAGAGTGTCCCCTAACCCTGTCTTCTGGGGTCCCTCGGCGGCAGTCTCAGCTCCTCCTCGCAAAAGCTTTCCACCTTCATGCGAGCAAGCTTGCATTGTGGAAAGCTTTTGCGAGCGCGCTCCCGTAATACAGCGGCGGGCATAGCCACCGACTGTATCACTCGGCCCCGCCATCCGCTTGGATTGACAGCAGCGCCAGCCAATGGCTGCACTGCTATCAATCCGTCCAATCAACGGCCAGGCTGGGAACCGAAGAGGATCACATGGACGCGCGCGGGACTTTCAAGGGGGTCAGGTAAGTAAAACGGGGGATCGGGGGTGGGGGGGGGGAACGTTACCGTCGGATGTTTTTTCACCTTAATGCATAGGATGCATTAAGGTGAAAAAAAACATTTACCTTTACAACCCCTTTAAGCATGAGAACCACCGGAAAGCTATCCAGCAGCTAATCAGCTGTTCAGATCACTTTTAGTGGTTAGAGAAAAACCAGCTGAAAAAAAAAAAAAAAACAATACAGGTGTTATGGCATATTGCTGCAGCCATAGCCCCGATATTCTACTTCTAACAGAGGACGTCATTTTGCTATGGCCCGGTTGGGAAGTGGTAAAAAAAAAAAAAAAAAACGTGCCGCAGCCGACCCACAGATATGTGAACCGACTGCATAGAGAAGGCTGTAAGTTCACGTTATGCAAATTGAAAGCGGGTCAAAAGGCAATTCAATAGGCATATCTGTGAAGCGAGCCTCAGTCATGAAGGGGTTAGGCGTCCTGCTGTGTGGAGGGGGACTGCTGTGTGGAGGGGGGCCGCTGTGTGGAGGGGGGCCGCTGTGCGACGAGGACTGCAGAACACACTTTAATGACAGAGGATACATTAGGACAGCTCTTACCTGGGATGGTGTCATGCTCCGTGATTGTAATCCGATGGGCGATGCAGCAGAAAACTGAGGGTGGGAAAGCTGGGCAGGGGGGTGATAGGTGCGGATATCCGTGTACACTGGGCGATAATCATGGAAAGAGCTCCCCGACGAATGAATGAGGGGCACGCCATGAGGAACGACCACCGGCTGCGACAAGTTCAGTCCACTCAGCATCCTGGCATCGTTGTGTTGCGAATGAGGCAATTTCACATCGGGCTGCTTAGTCAGTTCTTTTACAGGTTGCGGCGTTTTACTGGCTGGAGGGGTTTTCACTGGGCCCTCAGGTGTTCGGGACTGCCTGGTCTCCTGGTGGTGTTCCCCCACAGCGCTGATATGAGAATGCATCATCATCCGGACATCGCGTGGCATTATAACATCCTGAGGGACGCTGTACGGGTCGAGCCGCATTCCTGACCCGGGCATGCGATATTCGTTTTGCATCACCAGCACATCGGACTGAACGTGGGATGGCCCCCGGCTGACAGGATGGTGGTAGTGAAGGTCATCATCAGCACCGTGTTGGGAAGACAACGTGGGCAGTACCATCTCTCGGATAGGTGCTGGCTGGGGGGTGTTGGTTCGTTGAGGTCGAACGTCCATCTGAGGCTGCATAGCTGCTCGGGGAGAGTGAAGTGCTTCTGGTCGCATGCCATACTGCATTGTTGGTAATGGTGGGGTGTTGATCCTGACATCCCCCTGTGTCATGTGGCCCAGTGACTGAGTTACACTATGTGGGGGCATAATAACAGTTTGTTCTGGGTGCATGCTGGGTAAGTAAGGTGACACTGGTAGTCCAGGGCCCAACATCACAGAGGGGTTGCTAGTTAAGGCAGGAGAAGCGGTAACACTCGGGTGACAGGACCTGGAGAAAGGAGATGAGGCGTGCCCGGTGGTACAGGGTGAATGAGGCTCTTGTTTGATGTTGAGATGTGGTAGTGATCGATCAGACGTACTGGTTCCAGTGCTCACATGATTGGATTCTGGTTGCATCTTTCCCGACAGAGAAGAGTGGTGCGAAGAGTGGTGAGGGCTCATATTGGTGTGGTGAGGGCTCATATTGGTGTGGTGAGGGCTCATATTGGTAGACTGAAGGCCTTTAGTCTCTTTCATATCCAAGTGTTTCTTTCCTGAAGAAACCATCTGACCCGAAAGTATCTGACTGTGCATTAGCACTGGTGCGGAATTCGAGGTCAGCACTTTAACTGCAGAGGGTTGCAAGGAAGCATTAGGACCAGTGATGTGACTCGATTCGGACTTATCCAAACAAGAACGTTCCTGTTTGATTGTAGAGATAACAGGAGATGCGTTGTAGGGTTGGTAGCTTGTTGGTGTTTGCGGTCCTTTTGGCAAAATCTGAGAAGGCTGAAGTGGTTCCTGTTTTATCTGCGTCTTCGACACAGACTGTTGAATCTCGATGTCCACAGCGCTGGCCGGAGGGATCTGGCTGATTTTTGCACTTATGCGTTGAGGGCCCTCGGTCTTCTGGCCAGAGTAACTGAGGAGCATTACCCCCTGGGAGGTGTTCACCCTCAGGCCAGGACTAGGTCCGGTTTCTGCAGGCCGGTCTTCTATAACAGTCATCGTCTGCTTCAAGCAGGCGCGGTTGTCATTGGTGTTCTGTCTCTGCTTACTCTTTTGAGATGGGATACACGGTGGAGCTGGCTGATGCGGTTTAGCCGATGTGATTCTTGGTAAATCCTCATGATCGAAGCTGTGTGGCATTCTACTAATGACCGAGGTAGCCTTGGGGGCCACAATGGTGGGCTTCTCCTGAAATACAGGGGCTTCAGCTGCTGGTGGGACTACCGTGTTGGGGAGGGGAACCGATGGTTTTTCTTCTGAAACTGGCTTGATTGCTTCCACTTGAGGATGAGAAGGTTCTTCAACATGTGAAACAGACACAGGCTCAGAGATGGCAGCCGTGACAATACTGGGAGTATTAGCAGGTGACGATACATATTTGGGCTCCATTAATATCTTCCTTAAGGTGCTTGAACTGGTATCAACATCGGAGGCCTTGGTGTCCGGGGGTAAAGCAGGAGGTGGGGTGGAAATGGTTGTGTTTTCGTCATGCCTTACTATCCAGTCAGGCACGATGGCTGGTGCCGAATGTGGGAGAGAGGCAGGCAATGAAGGTGCAGTCTTCCCTGGGGTCGCTGGCATAGCTGGAGGGGTGATAATGCTGGGTGGCGTAATCGGGGCACTTTCAGTACTTGAGCGAAGTTTGACACTGCCCTGACTGACATCATCGATGATCAGCTGCTGGGGCGAATCGCAAACATTGGCAGACTCGGACCTGTCTTCATCTTTAAATTCTTCATCACCATCCTTTGAGACAGCATCAGATGAGGAATTCAAGCTTGTGTCCAGATTCTGCTTCTCAGGGCTAGGCACCACCGGCATTTCCCCAGACTGTTCTTTTTGGCCTTCATCCGAGATCTTCTCCTCTGCTCTGGGTGATTTGCCTTGAGTACTTTCCTGAACAAACACGTTGGTGTCTACCGTCTCGCTCTTTTTGCTTCTTCGTTTTTTCTTTGAAGCTGCCCGACCCCGAGTTCTCTTTGGAATCGGCTCTGCTTCTGGCAAACGCTCTGGTTCTTTAACTTTACTTGAAGGCTCGCGTTCTGGTTCTTTGTCTACTACAGGTTCTGCCTGAGATGAGGGAACGGGAGCAGCAGCAGGCAGGACAGGTTCAGAGCTTGGGGTGGTACGGTTATCTTGTAGAGGGAGACTAACTGCCCGATTGGTCTCAGGCTCCGGTTCATCTGGCTGTGGAGGAGCTGGAACAGTGGCAGGTGTTGCCTCAGTTTCTCCTTCTGGTGGATATGGTGGAGCTGGAGGAAAAGTTTCAGCATCAGCAGAAATGTCACAAATGATGGAGCCAATGGCTGCTGCCAGTTCTGTCTCGCTGGCCTGGGGTGTAGATTTATCACCCTCCTCTTCAGTGCGAGATTCTGCCCCTTCTCCTCCTTGAGAATCTTTATAAGGTCGAACAGTGGCCGTTTCAGTGATTTTCTCAATGTTTTCCACAGCCTGTTCGAGTTCCATTTGTCGGGCCAGCTGTGCCTCTTCAGGTGAAATTTTGGGTTCTTTTGGAGATTCTTTTTCGGGCGTTTCTGGAAAAGAAGTTCCTTCTGGCTTTGTAAAAGGTGGAGGAGATACATTCTCTTCCTTTTGAGGGCTTTTGATTTTGACAGGCGAGATCACTATTGGCTCACCGTCTTCGTGTGGCCTCAAAGCACCCTTTACCTCATCAGCATTAAGGCGAATTTCCACATTTTTCAAGCGTGGAAGGGTTTTTGTATTTTTAGGCCTTCCAACTTTTGACTTGGGAGCTTTTTCTACAGATATTTTCTTCTCCGCCGCATCAGAAGTAGGATTTTCTATGGGGATTGTATCGATCTCTGTATCTTTTAAGTCATTTTTAACTTCGGAAATCTCCTCTTTGGCCAGTTTTGGCTTACTCTCCTCTTCAGTTGCAGCTGCCGTGGTTTCAGGGCATTCTTCATTTGACTCCCCTGAGCACTCCACTGACTGTAGTATAGGGTCACCTTTGCACTTTTTACCCTGATGGTTGCTAGACACAGGAGAATGGCTCTGTGAGGATTTTTGAGAGCGAGGAGATCGCCATCCTTCAGTTGGTTTTGCATTATCTACGACCTCCTTGCTTTCAGTATCTTCTGTATCTTGTTTTAAGGTTTCAGCTTTAATAGGCGACACCTCTCCAACAGTTTTCCTGCGGACTTTGGGTGGTCGCCCTCTCCTTGGTGTGCTAGGCACAGCAACTGGAGTCTCCTGAACTTCTTTTTCTGGTCTCTTCCGAGTGGATCGAGGCGCATCAGAAGATTCTTTAGCAGAAGGACCATCATTATCACCTGTGGTAGCATAGACAGATCTGACGTTTCTGCGTGTTCGGGAGACGGGCAGACTAAGCTCTGAGGCTTCAACTTCTGGAACAGCGCTTGGAGACTTAGCTGAACTCCTTGAGCTTCTGTCATGTTCAACTTTACTTTCCGAATGTTTTTGTGACTCAACACGAGGGGATGCAGAACGATTGCGTTTCTCACGGTCAATCCTGATGCTTTTTCTTGTTGCTGGTTTATCTACGGCACTAGACCTTTTGCCTTTGGAGGTTTTTTTGTTCTTCGCTGTGGTGGGAGCCTCTGCTTCCAAATCATTTTCAGAAATAAGTGGCTCTGTATCCTCTGGAACAGTTTCGTTCTTTTCACATGCATCAGTTTCTGTACCTGTAAACACCGGGGTGCTTTCTTCAAAGGCCTCAACCTCTTCAGCCTTGTCATCAGCCTTGGAAGGGGAGGTCGTTGGTGTCACTGGTTTTATCTCTGCGACGGGATCAGTACTGACTTCTGGAAATGAAGCACCAGGTGATGGTGGTTTTGTATCCACTAATGTAATATGTTCCCCAGTTGGTAGCTCCTCAGGAACTGGAGGGATAGCCGGAGTCTCATCTGTCTCATCAACAGCTTGAACAGTTTCCACTGGGGTTGGTGGATGGACAGCAATAGGAGGGGTAACTGGTGCAACAACCTTCGGAGAAGAAGTTTCATCAGCAACCATCTCACAAGGCTCAGCTGGCTTATCTTCTATTGGTGGAACAGTAGGTGGTGATGGCATTTTCTCAACAACTATTTTTTCAGGAGGAGGTGGTGCTACAGGTTCTGGCTGAGGAAGAGGTGGTGGTGGTGGTGGTGGTGGTATTGGCACAATAGACACGGGAGACTTGTTCTCTCGTTCTTTGTTTTCAGGGACAGTCTCAGGAGTCCTTGGCTGATTTTCCTTTTCTTCTGGCTTTTCTTGCTCTTTGGGTCTTTGCTCTTTTTCCTTCTCTTTCTGCTGCATCCTCGTTAGTTCAATGAATCGACTGTGAAACAGTACGACCGGTTCCTGCACGAGCTCCGAAGTGCTGCTGATGCCATCAGAAGATAGCTGCCTCCCGTAAGGACGTAGGATGCACAGGTCAGTATCCTCATCTTTCCTCTCTAGGTGTTGCAAACGTTTGGAGTCTTGTTCAAAGATAGAACTATGGAGAAACCGAGAGGCAAACAGCTCCTGTTTTTCCTGTTCCTCTTCCTTGTGATCATCTTTTTTATCATCTATTTTTCCATCAGAATCGGTCTTGATCTTTTTCTTCTTCATATACCAGGATGGTATGGGTCTTGGTGCCGAATCAACTTTTTCTCTCTCTTTGCTGTTGCGTAAGCTGGCAAGCTTGGAGTCCCATTCCAAAAAAGACCAATTCTCTTCACGGGAAGAGGAAAGCGATTTGGCTCTTTCAAGCAAGGCTTTTGTGTCAGGAGTAATAGTCTTATCTAAGAAGCGGTGTCTTTCTAGAGAGCCGGACAGCCTCTCCTCCTTGTCCCGTTTATCATCTCCATCCCGCAGTAAATAAGAAAATCTTGAGCCGTCAAGTATTGAGGACACTTTGGGTGAAGCAGATTTATGATCACTATCTTCATCAGAGTCTGAGGGAACCTCTCCGGGTTCGAGGTCCTTGGAGCGTTTACGGATACCTTCTCTTTTTACAACGTTACTAGGAAAGCTAATGTCCATTCTGTTGCTCTCCTGTTTGATTTGGCTATCCCCCCACCTGCCATACTCCTCTTCAGGGCTCACTGCGGTAAATTTAGGTTTGGCAAAATGATCGCTCACGTGCTCTTTTCTGATTGGGTCACTGGGTATCAATTTATAAGGTTCATCTTTAGGAGCCATGCTGGAGAACATGTTCTTTTCATCCACTTGAGGAGATTCTTTGAATTCTTTGATTGGCATTAACCTCGGAGAGTTTAAGGTAAAGTCATCCTCGTTAAACATAAAAGGACGAACGCTTGGAGAACAAGCAATTCTTTCAGGTTCGTCGCTTATCTGTCGGGAGCTTCTGTAATGTCTTTCGGGTTTGACTTCGAAGTCCACATGGTCGGTTTTTTTTTTTTTTACTTGGTGGAGAATCGTCTGTGACATCCTGTGGTGGTTTCCCGACTTCATGAACGAGGCTGCGCCTTTCATACTCCTCAGCTTCTTTGCTGGGACTGCCAAACTTTTCAGACTTCAGGATCTCCAGCTCCATCTGCTGCTTCAGTTTGCGGTTTTGTTCCATCTGTTTTCGGTAACTCTGTGTGTAGTCGATATCGATTGCAAGCTTTTCTTCATTCTCTGTCCTCTCCAATCCCATGCCTTCCCTCAAGAGATTGCAGTAGGCTTTTCTTTCCTCTTTCGAGGCATCTTTGTCCAGATCGTCCCCCATTTGCACATGTCTTTGAAGATTCTTCATGAAGTTTATCTTTTTACTAGAGGCATCAGGGGAGTCAAACTGTTCATCTACTGGTTCTCCTAAGCGCAGCTGAAGATCGGAGTTGGAGCGAACCGAAAGGCTGTGGTCTTGGCTGTCTTTAGGGCTACTTATATTAAAAAGTCTTTCAGATTTGCTTTTTCTACTATCCCTTTTTGAAAGTTCTTTTCTTGAGCTTTTCCTATCAAAGTCCCCTTCCCGAAGCCCAGAGAAGTCTCTTGAAGATGCAGAATCTAGTTGTTTCCTTGAACTCAACCGAAGGTCATCCTCGTCTGTGTTGTTTCGGCGAACATCAAGTTTTTGACGGTCGCACTTTAAATTTGCATCTGCAAACCTCCTTTTCCGAGCTTCTAGCTTGTCCAAGTCGGCAGCAGACGCTCCTTCAGTAGGCGTTTCCTGCTTTAAGTGCTTCTTTAGTTTTTGTTTGCTTTCTTTATCGACAACTTCAACATGGCTTGACAGCAGTTTTTCTTTTGGCACTTTACTTCTCGACTCCGCTTTTATTTGCTCGAATTTGGACTGCTCAAGACGCATAATCTGGGTCTTTGGATCCAAAGGTGGCGACTTCATGGATTCGCTGTCTGCCTTTATCTTGGTGGCTTTTTCTAAACTGGGGGGATCAAAAACTTTCCCTTCCTTTTCAGTTACACGGGTAAGGACCACACAAGGCATGAGGTCCAACCGGTTTTTTGATGCAGAGTCCTTGTCGTTCTTCTCTCTGGCCAACAGCTTGCTGCTCCCTTTTTGTTTCTCCAGGCTTGACTCCTTTTCATTATCCGGATCAGTTTCTGAAGACTGTGAACTTGCTGAATGGTTCTTGGACTTTCGCTTGGCTCTGTCTGCTTTATCTTTTTCGAGTATTTTATCAGTCCTTTCTTTCCGTAACAGACGCTTCTCTTTATCAAGTCTTTCCGCATCAAAAGTATGCTCCTTGTCGAGTTTTTCGCTTTTGATGTAGCGCTCAGCCCGGGCTTTCTCCAGTTTCTCAAATCTGGAAGGAGAAACAGAACTGCAGCTACCGCTGCGATCGGAGGACCGGCTATAAATCCTTCGCTCCGGGTCACTTGTAATCCGCTCAGATGCTGATGGGGATCCTGCAGGGCTTTGAGGTCTCCTCGAGCGCGCTGGGCTTTGGCTTCGCTCTACCGGCCTCCGTTCACCATCCCTCTCGCGGTCCGTCTCAAACCGCTCACGTTCTCGCTCCCTTTCTCTCTGGCGGTAACTATATTCCCGTATATCCTGTTCATATGGATCCCTGTAGTCTCTATATTCTCTGGAGTCCTCATAGTAACGTTGTTCATAGTAATCTCCTTGGTAGGTCTCCCAATCTTGGTATAATTCTCTGCTGCGGGCTGGGTATTCTCGCCGCGTCTCCTCTGGGTATGTGCCTGTTGTGCGGACGGTGTCATAATAAGTCCTCTCTGTAGTAGTAGTCAATTCATGGAAGGATCCCCTTCGAGTATCATCGCTTCTGGAAAATAAAACAGGGAGGATAGTTTAACTACAAATATTTCCTTCAAGGAAAATACATTTTCTATGTATGACTTGTTCAGAAAAATTAGCCACTGGGGCCAGTTTTGGATTATAGAGATTAAACCTGTACTGAGAACTGACACAATGCTGAACCTCCAACATTAAAAGTATAAATAACCTAACCACAAGGGAGTCACCCCTATATAATCAGATACCCCAACACTTCTTATTGTAAGTTCCTGAAAATAACACACCCCATTAAATGCAAAGAAATCTTCAAATAAAAATCAGCAACTTACCTTCTTTCTGATATTATTTCATAGATATCCCGTATATCCTGTCCCGATGATTCCATTGAGCCATAGAAAGCCAACTGACTTTCCTGGTTAGCAAAATCCACCTAATGCATAAATGAAAGAAGAATAAAAAAAAAAAAACATTGTTATTTGACGAACTTGCATTAAAAATCTCATTTTTAAATCTTAAAAAGAGTGACAAATATGAAACAAAAGCAGAGGCTTGTGGGTTGGAAGGAACTGTGGGGTAATTACCAGATAACTCCCTTTGCTGTAAATAAGTTAGTCAGGTCCAGAATCACACATTAAAGTGTCCGTTCCCCCTCAGTGGTAAGGTCCGCTTATTTAAGGTGCCGTCTCCCTAAAATATTGCAAAAAGTGCCTGTGGGAGGGGTAATAAATATACGCACCTCCCCCCCCCCCCTCCAACTTCCTTAGGGGAAGAGGTGAGGTCACCCTCCTGCCGAAAAGATTCCTGGGAATGCAGAGTACCCCAAATTTATTCCTACTACCGACAAGATCCCTGGGAATGCCGAGTAGCCCAAATTTATTCCTACTACCGACAAGATTCCTGGGAATGCCGAGTAGCCCAAATTTATTCCTACTACCGACAAGATTCCTGGGAATGCAGAGTAGCCCAAATTTATTCCTACTACCAACAAGATCCCTGGGAATGCCGAGTAGCCCAAATTTATTCCTACTACCGACAAGATCCCTGGGAATGCCGAGTAGCCCAAATTTATTCCTACTACCGACAAGATTCCTGGGAATGCAGAGTAGCCCAAATTTATTCCTACTACCAACAAGATCCCTGGGAATGCCGAGTAGCCCAAATTTATTCCTACTACCGACAAGATTCCTGGGAATGCAGAGTAGCCCAAATTTATTCCTACTACCAACAAGATCCCTGGGAATGCCGAGTAGCCCAAATTTATTCCTACTACCAACAAGATCCCTGGGAATGCCGAGTAGCCCAAATTTATTCCTACTACCGACAAGATTCCTGGGAATGCTGAGTAGCCGGAAATCTCATCCTACTACCGACAAGATCCCTGGGAATGCCGAGTAGCCCAAATCACTCCTTTCAGTCAACAAGAACCCTGGAAATGCAGAGTAGCCCAGATTTTATCCTACTACCGACAAGATCCCTGGAAATGCTAAGTAGCCCAAATGTCATCCTACTACCAACAAGATCCCTGGGAATGCCGAGTAGCCGGAAATCTCATCCTACTACCGACAAGATTCCTGGGAATGCTGATTAGCCAGAAATCTCATCTTGCTACCGACAAGATCCCTGGGAATGCAGAGTAGCCCAAATCTCTCCCTCCTGTCGACAAGATCCCTGGGAATGCCGAGTAGTCCGAAATCTCATCCTACTACCGACAAGATCCCTGGGAATAGCGAGTAGCTGGAATCTTACCCTCCTGTCGACAAGATCCCTGGGAATGCTGAGTAGTCCGAAATCTCATCCTACTACCGACAAGATCCCTGGGAATGCAGAGTAGCCCAAATCTCTCCCTCCTGTCGACAAGATCCCTGGGAATGCCGAGTAGTCCGAAATCTCATCCTACTGCCGACAAGATCCCTGGGAATGCAGAGTAGCCCAAATCTCTCCCTCCTGTCGACAAGATCCCTGGGAATGCTGAGTAGCTGGAATCTCATCCTACTACCGACAAGATCCCTGGGAATGCTGAGTAGCCGGAAATCTCATCCTACTACCGACAAGATCCCTGGGAATGCCGAGTAGCTGGAATCTTACCCTCCTGTCGACAAGATCCCTGGGAATACCGAGTGGCCCAAATGTCATCCTACTAATGACAATATCCCTGGCAATGCTGAGTAACCCCAAATCTCTCCCTCCTGCTGACAAGATCCTTGGGAATAGTGAGTAGCCGGAACCTCTTGAGAACACGCTGTAGCACAGCGCAGGTTTGAATTCTTGAGATCTTGGCTATTCCCCATTTGCTACAATCAGTCCGGAAGGTGCATGACATGACCCTCACCTAGGCGCAGTGGGTGAAGTCAAGGAAAGGTAAGTATATCCATTTTCCTCCCCACAGGTGCTTTTATGAATCAGTTTAGAGAGGGGGAGAGGCACAAATTTGAATAAGCAGACCTGGTCACTGGGGTGGACAGTCCACTTTAATTCCCCCAACCATGGTAGCAGTAAATAAAAGCACATTGTCTATAACAAATTATACTGCAGAGGACCTCAAGATGTTGTCATAAACCTCAAATTTCATCCTGTTTGCACGGAGCAGCAAAACCTGGCATCACATGACCAAATCAAAATGGCCGTCCCTTTGTACACTGAAGCACCTGCTGTCATTTCATAAGATATCGCCCCCAAGACAATACAGGAAAAAGGAAAGAGCTGTAGGGAAAGTGAAAATGGTATATAGGCAGGGCACTACAGAGTCCTGGGAATAATGGATAAAGGAGGAGTGTATAAGCCTGTCCGACGTGGGGGTGGGGAAGGGGGGGGGGGGGCATTTAATACTTCCGTACGGACTGGAAATGGTTTAGTGTCTCTGACTGCCAATGTCAAGCCTCAGAAATCTTTCACTACTCAATGAAATGAAAATTTATGAATCTGCAAATCAACAATATTCCAGGTTACTCACAGTAATAGGAAGCTGCACACTGGGCATCTCTCTCTCTGATGCATTTAGTTAAGCCCAAGTAGGGGGCAAAACTTATCAGCAAGAGAAGTTAGAGTATCCCAAATAGTGCTGGAACGATAAAGTTGTTCTTATGCCCAACAGGACTGCGGTGTGCAGCTTTCTATTATGATATGTGCACTGGTGTGTGGGGGGGGAGGGGGTTTGGGGGCGGATCCCGCAGATGTGCAGCTTAGCGGTGACAGCGACGGGCCTTTTCGTGGCACTGGGGACATTGTGGGGAATGATCCAGGTTACCTTGCTGCAGAGGTTTTACTGCTTACCAGTAACAAGAGAAGATCAGAGACACGAGGCCAACACTCTGCTACACATCAGCCTACCAGGGGAGGCAATACAGGCAAAAGACAAGGCTAGCCGTGGATCGTGTGCAGACCAAAAACAACAACGACACTTGGCTAAAATCAAGAACTTTATTACAACAATAATTACACAAGCAGAAAATACTGCGGATCATAAAATATTGGATGAAAAGGATTCAAGAAACTCCACATGCAAACTTGACGCGTTTCAAATATGAGTACACGTGCACTATGCAACTATGCCCAGGAGTACACGTGTACTATGCAACTATGCCCAGGAGTACACGTGTACTATGCAACTATGCCCAGGAGTACACGTGTACTATGCAACTATGCCCAGGAGGAGTACACGTGTACTATGCAACTATACCCAGGAGTACACGTGCACTATGCAACTATGCCCAGGAGTACACGTGTACTATGCAACTATGCCCAGGAGGAGTACACGTGTACTATGCAACTATACCCAGGAGTACACGTGCACTATGCAACTATGCCCAAGAGGAGTACACGTGTACTATGCAACTATGCCCAGGAGGAGTACACGTGTACTATGCAACTATACCCAGGAGTACACGTGCACTATGCAACTATGCCCAAGAGGAGTACACGTGTACTATGCAACTATGCCCAGGAGGAGTACACGTGTACTATGCCCAGGAGTACACGTGCACTATGCAACTATGCCCAGGAGGAGTACACGTGCACTATGCAACTATGCTCAGGAGTACACGTGTACTATGCAACTATGCCCAGGAGTACACGTGTACTATGCAACTATGCCCAGGAGCACACGTGTCCAATGCAACTATGCTCAGGAGTACACGTGCAACTATGCCCAGGAGTACACGTGCAACTATGCCCAGGAGCAGACGTGTACTGTGCAACTATGCCCAGGAGCACACGTGTACTATGCAACTATGCCCAGGAGCACACGTGTACTATGCAACTATACCCAGGAGTACACGTGCACTATGCAACTATGCCCAAGAGGAGTACACGTGTACTATGCAACTATGCCCAGGAGGAGTACACGTGTACTATGCCCAGGAGTACACGTGCACTATGCAACTATGCCCAGGAGGAGTACACGTGCACTATGCAACTATGCTCAGGAGTACACGTGTACTATGCAACTATGCCCAGGAGTACACGTGTACTATGCAACTATGCCCAGGAGCACACGTGTCCAATGCAACTATGCTCAGGAGTACACGTGCAACTATGCCCAGGAGTACACGTGCAACTATGCCCAGGAGCAGACGTGTACTGTGCAACTATGCCCAGGAGCACACGTGTACTATGCAACTATGCCCAGGAGCACACGAGTACTATGCAACTATGCCCAGGAGTACATGTGTACTATGCTCAGGAGTACGCGGGCACTATGCAACTATGCCCAGGAGTACGCGTGTACTATGCCCAGGAGCACACGGCACTATGCAACTATGCTCAGGAGCACGCAGGCACTATTGCTCAGGAGCACTATTGCTCAGGAGCACACGTGTACTCAATATACACTTATTGGGATTTTTATTTTATTTTTACCAAAAAAAATTATGTTATTATGCTATTTTTGTCAACTAAAAATACGTAGCAGAATACATAATGGCCAAAATTTATAAAGTATTTCGAGTATTTTTTTTATTAGATATATTTTTTTCAAAATTAGTATTTTTTTCATTTATATCATAACAAAATAAATAATAAACAAAAAAAACGCAGCGGTGATTAAATACCACCAAATGACAGATATTTGTGTGTGTGTGTGTGTGGGGGGGGGGGGGGGGGGGTGACAAATTTCACTTGTGTACAGCGTTCCACAACCGTGCAGTTAAAGCTACATAATTACAAATCCATCTAGTTCAACCAATAATTGAACGCAGCGCCAAATGAAGTCACAGGGGTCACGAAGGGGGGGGGGTAAATCTCCCGCAGGGCAAGTGGTGGTTATGTTACACAATGTTCATATGCGCTTTAGTTATTATGTTACATCCGCTGTTTTTAATTGAAATGAGGTCTACAACATATATGTTCATAGATTCTATTACACATGTACTCCTGAAGAAGAATGTTTGAAACGCGTCAAGTTTGCATGTGAAGTTTTTTTTAAATAATTTTCATCCAATATGAGCTAAAAATACGTATTTTCTGATCGGCAGTCTTTTCCGATTGGGTAATATCAATCACCGTTGTAATAAGCGTCTTGATTTTACGTTATCGATTTTTCTATATGGTCTACACACAATCCGCGGCTACCCTCGTCTTTTGTGGACGTACAGCACACCTTGTCCTTCTGGTAACAATATTTGATTATACCCCCCTTCCCCCTTCCCCCTCCCCCACAACTAGATCAGGATGGAAAATTTTCCTATGTGAATATTTGAAATCATGATACAGTTTTATTAAGGTGGTCTGCGCACACCTTAACGATAGTCCCACCAATCTTCCTCCCCTTGGTCTCTTTTACAGCTGCCTGGGCAAATTCAATCTCACTGTAGAGAATCAGGGCCATGCCTTTAAAGCGGTCGTACACCACCTGTCAGGGAAAAACAAACAAAGAACAGAGGACATGAGAGCGGCGCCCACTTAGAACTCGGTCATAGATCAGCGATCGGATTTTTTTTTGTGTGCTTTGATTCAATGCCATTCTTCTAACGCAACGGAGGAAACAAAAAAAAAGCCGACTTTAGCAGTCTACGTTGCCTACAAATTATCACTAAAGGCTTTATTGGTCAGGATCTATGGTAGGATCTATGGTCCGGCTCTGCGTACTCCCGTAGGTTATTGTTACTGGTAAGACAGCTGTAGATTGGTACTAAGGGAGGATAAATCAATCATTATTATTATGGTTCTATATTGGAAGGGGTGTCCTATCAGCTGTCTGTTCTGTGTGTCTAGTGCCACCTGCCATTATGCACGGTGCAGACTTCGATCGTCTAAAAGTGTACAATAAAGTTTACTAATACAAATACAGACAAAACAAAAATGTGTTACAAAGCGTTGTGTCTTTCTAACGTAGGCGGCCATCATGTCTGACAATAATATGTATTTAAGGAGGGAAAAGGGACAGAAAAGATGCAAGAGGATGTAGGTTCATCTGAGGCCACCCACTGCCCACCTACCTTCAGCACGGGCCCGTAACGGCTAAAATGACGCGTTAAATACTGATCAGTGACGTTGGAGGGCAAGCCATCTATCCAGACGCAGTTGGTCGGCATACTTTTCCCAAAGCCCAGCTGTAAGGAATACAAGTCATCAGGTAAGATCACTATTCTGGTAGAACAGAAAACACCAAATTCATATCATCTGAAAACTACGAATTCTGGAGCCTGAAGTTTGGGTATGTAATGTAGGGGGCTCCCTGGATGACGGGTGTGCAGACAAGGGGGGCTCCCTGGATCACGGGTGTGCAGACTAGGGGGCTCCCTGCATCACGGGTGTGCAGACTAGGGGGCTCCCTGCATCACGGGTGTGCAGACTAGGGGGCTCCCTGCATCACGGGTGTGCAGACTAGGGGGCTCCCTGCATCACGGGTGTGCAGACTAGGGGGCTCCCTGCATCACGGGTGTGCAGACTAGGGGGCTCCCTGCATCACGGGTGTGCAGACTAGGGGGCTCCCTGGATCACGGTGTGCAGACTAGGGGGCTCCCTGCATCACGGGTGTGCAGACTAGGGGGCTCCCTGCATCACGGGTGTGCAGACTAGGGGGCTCCCTGCATCACGGGTGTGCAGACTAGGGGGCTCCCTGCATTACAGGTGTGCAGACTAGGGGGCTCCCTGCATCACGGGTATGCAGACTGCTCAATTTTCAATGGGGACACTAGTTCTGGTGACCTGGGGGTTCCAAAGGAATTAAATTAATTTGCAGGGATTTCCTGTTTGGCTATGGGACAGGAAGTGAAGGGAAATCTCCCCAGTGGGACACAGATGGTGGGGGGGGGGTAAAAAAATCTGCCAGGGGTTATAACCCTTCCCTTATGCCCCTTTCACGCTGGGGCGGGAGGTGCGGTGGTGGTATTCGGCCACTAGCGGTGCGGTTTTAACCCCCGCTAGCGGACGAAAAAGGGTCAATACCGCCCGCAATGCACCTTAGCAGGTGTCACATTGTTTTCAATGGGAAGGAGCGGTGGAGGGGCGGTAAACACACCGCTCCAAAGAAGCTGCTGGCAGGACTTTTGGAGTGGTCCCGCCAGTGCATCGCCTCGGTGTGAAAGCACTCGGGCTTTCACACTGAGACTGCAGAGAAGGAGTTTTTCAGGCGGTATTTAGGTGCAATTTTTAGCGCTAAGCCACCTGAAAAACTCCTTAGTGTGAAAGGGGTCTTACTCTATGCAGAACGGGAAAAAATAATTCCCTCCAGTTTTACTTTAAACACGGAGACCTTGGCCCTGGGGGGATAAAATAAGCTATTTGGTCATTTCTGATCGACTGGAAAGCACTTTAAATGGGCGAAGGTCACCACCTCGGGTTACAGCTATTGTACAGGACATGTGGAGAAAGGGCAACCCCCCCCCCCCCCCCACCCGGCTAGGATGGCCCAGCTACTCTGCAGACATTCCATTCCAAAGCCTTGCAGTCAGCTTGACCTTTCCAGGACAAGAAGCCGATTCAGTATGGCGCTCCATACCTTCAACCGGTTGTTCCCCAGATACTCTCCATCCATCTTCTTAATGGCTTTGCAGACACTGGTGATATCGCTGTACTGCAGAAAGGCGTACTGTGGAACCCCATTCAACTTCTTCACATCAATATCCTGGACAGCAGAGAGGAGAGGAATACAGTCAGATCGATGGTGTGAGAGCAGAATGAACACACACCCAGCTGGAACTTAACAGGATTAAAAAATGGACAGACACACAAAACTACAGCTGGACGTATTGATCGCTCATTGAAGCCGGATTCAAGGTCTGCATCTCAGGTGAGAGAAGAGATCGAGTATCATGTGCGGCTGGAAGACTGATCTAAACACTGAGCGATCGACACGACTGTACAGGGGAGACAATGGAGGAGTGTGTAGAGTCATAGAAGGCCATCATACCACAATATCTCCGAATCGCTGGAATACGTTGTGCAGGTCGAGGTGCGTGGTGGTCTTCTCCAAGTTACCAATGAAAAGGGTGCGAGTGGCCTTGGGGTGAAATTCATCTATTCTCTCATCCAGAGGCCGAAATTCATTCTCACTTTCCGTTTCTGGAGGGGAGAAACAAAATATAAAAAAAGAATGTCACCGGAGAGATGAGGAACGTTCTGGATTACAACACAACAGGCGTCTGCAAGTAGCGGGTCCCAACGCCACGGCAAGAACACTACAGATCACACAACCAGGACATCGGGGGGAAATTAAAGACCTTCTACGCGGTTTGAATGAATGGCAACACCACCCCCACCACTTGTGCGACTTGTCATGCAACTTTAGATTAAGGCATATTGCCTCACTGGGAAAGCTTAGCATGTAGGGGGGGGGTACCATCATCCTATAGTTAGACAACAAAGGAAAGAGTGGGGTTGTCAAGGGCTACTCTAAACTTTTGGCGTCATAGAGCAAAGGTTTGGAGTAGCCCTTGACAACCCTACTCTTTCCTTCATTGTCATGCATCTTTGGAAATCAAAGTTGCTTGACAAATTGCACCGCATATTTTCTTAATGATAACCATTCGTCGCACCAACTTCAAAGTAGTTCATGCACTGCTTTGGGGCAACTTTCATGAAACTTGAGGGCCATATAGTTTAATCCTAACCCACAAAAGTGTCATGAAAGATGTACCCGAATGTTTTACATAAAACAGTGGGTCTGACTAGGAAGAAGGAAAACAAGTCACATCCAAGTCGCACCCATCCAAAGACGTGCAACGACTTTGGGGTCGTACAAGTGTGAACGGCGCTTAAAGCGGAGTTCCACCCAAAAATGGAACTCCCGCTTTTTGGAAAGGAAGTGTCAACCCTTAGAAGGGCAACTTACCCGGACCGACCCAGGCTGTGACTTCTATCTGCATGCCGAAGAACAGCTTGCCCTTTGATGCGTTAAGTGCTTTCTCCTGATCTTCCTGCTGCCGGAAGAAAACCAGACCGTATCGCTCTTCAGATACCCCATGTATCTGCACCGATGTCACCTTTCCGTACTTCTTAAACTCGTGGAAGAGGCCATCCTTAAGGCTTGTATCTGGAGGGGAAAAAAAAAACACACAAACAAGTTACATAACCAAAAGCACAACCAACTGGAGAAAATAACCAGAACATTATAGAAGAAATACAGCCAATAAAAAGTCACCATTTACACAACTGCACAACAAGCGTGACCTACACAAGCAACATCCCTCAAGATTGGCCTACACAAGCCAACATCCCTCAAGATTGGCCTACACAAGCCAACATCCCTCAAGATTGGCCTACACAAGCCAACATCCCTCAAGATTGGCCTACACAAGCCAACATCCCTCAAGATTGGCCTACACAAGCCAACATCCCTCAAGATTGGCCTACACAAGTCAACATCCCTCAAGATTGGCCTACACAAGCCAACATCCCTCAAGATTGGCCTACACAAGCCAACATCCCTCATATAATTTATACGGCGCTAGCAGCAGCCACACTATTCAGTGTGAGACCCATAGGCCAGTGCAGCGTGTCTCTCTACCCTGTGTTTTATTATTTTTATTACATTTTTTATTTTTCTTGTGCACGTATATTTTTTATATATTGGCTCATTGGAGCCCCCCTCTGCGCAGGGCTTCCAGTGGAGGCATATTATTGCCCTTGTCATTTTTAAATAAACACAGTTTTTGGGTGCTACCCAATTAAACTCCAAAAACATATTACACTATGTGGTTCCCTTTGTTTTTTCCTTTTTAACCACTGAGTGACTTTGGAGGACAACCTGGAAAGGATCACATTCAACTTGCAGCCCCCGGACAAGGAGATAGCTGAGGATCTGGGACAATAGGTCGTGACACCACAGGCATCGAGGTACCACTACCATCCGCTTTTTGCCCCCTGGGGGGTGACGACATTCGGTGAGTGGGGACCTATGTGGGGGAGCACAGATGTCACCGCCCTAACCATATGTAGCGACACCCTAAAGTCACCAGTTTGAATCTGTTAACTCGCATGCAGGAATAACATCTCAAAGGAAGAAAACTGCTTTGATAGACTCTGTTGAGTTCCTATGCAATTAGTTTAAACACCGTTCTTGATTGACCGGACTCTAGAGTGGATGTTAATTACTACACCTGCTATTAGCACTGAATATATGGGACTTGTGTCTCTCTCTATTCTCTTTTCTTTATATACTTTTTTTATGTTTTGTGATTTGTGACACATTTTTTGCTACAGATCTTCTAGTCTCAGGAGGGACAGTAGGATTCACACTTTTATAAATATTTCTTTTTGTTATTGATATTCACTTATATATTTATATACTTCTTACGGCTTAGCTACACTTAATTAAAAGGCACCGTTTAGGAAAATAATAGGGATTCACACTATGGCGTGCCTCACCCCTTGGACACCCCTAAGCATTTAGGGACCACTTATTGCGCATGATCGATTCAACGTGCGGTGCATGCCAATGCACATACCTTCAAGGCATTTTTACCTCATAAATTAATATAGTGCATACATCACTGGTGATCCGTAGGATACCCACACAGGGTCGAGTCTCTAACAGACACTCATTCATGTTTTGTATTTTTATTTTTTAATATATTTTTTTGTTTACACGATTGGCACACCATCAATCACTTGTAATAACACTCATCACGAACGCCCACACTACTGGGGTACCAGACTATTGTAAGGACTCAGATAGGGTCTCTTCCCCCTTTTTTCTCCACCCGCCACTCAAGTGGCAGCCATATACTTTTTGGCACCAGCAAACAGGGTAACAGAAATCCATTTGCGTTCACTAATAGGGGAGGTTCACTACATTGGATCTACCCCTGAACCGGATTACCCAACATTTGTTACTTTGCATAGTACTTGGAATCAATCCAGTGGAATTTCAATTGCAGCGCCATTATCCTATTACCAGCACTATTTAACATTAATCGCACTTTGTGATTACCTAAGGAGGCAGCAGCAAACATAATAAATCCTAAGCGCGGATAGATCCCCTCTTTATTTGCATCCCACAAGATTCACCTACACAAGCCAACATCCCTCAAGATTGGCCTACACAAGTCAACATCCCTCAAGATTGGCCTACACAAGTCAACATCCCTCAAGATTGGCCTACACAAGTCAACATCCCTCAAGATTGGCCTACACAAGCCAACATCCCTCAAGATTGGCCTACACAAGCCAACATCCCTCAAGATTGGCCTACACAAGCCAACATCCCTCAAGATTGGCCTACACAAGCCAACATCCCTCAAGATTGGCCTACACAAGCCAACATCCCTCAAGATTGGCCTACACAAGCCAACATCCCTCAACATTGGCCTACACAAGCCAACATCCCTCAACATTGGCCTACACAAGCCAACATCCCTCAACATTGGCCTACACAAGCCAACATCCCTCAACATTGGCCTACACAAGCCAACATCCCTCAACATTGGCCTACACAAGCCAACATCCCTCAACATTGGCCTACACAAGTCAACATCCCTCAAGATTGGCCTACACAAGTCAACATCCCTCAAGATTCACCTACACAAGCCAACATCCCTCAAGATTGGCCTACACAAGCCAACATCCCCCAAGATTCACCTACACAAACCAACACCCCACAAGATTGACCCTCACAAGCAAACATCCCTCAAGATTGACGTACACAAGTCAACATCCCTCAAGATTGACGTACACAAGCCAACATCGCTCAAGATTGGCCTACACAAGCCAACATCCCTCAAGAATGACCTACACAAGCCAACATCCCTCAAGATTGGCCTACACAAGCCAACATCCCTCAAGATTGACCTACACAAGCCAACAGTCCATCGCTAGACTTACTGGTGCTACACGTTAAATGTTCCCACAGATACCATGCAGGAGACTAAAGGATCTTCAAGTCTGTGCACTGTCCATCATATTATACCCGAGCATACCATCAAGAACTGTGTTACTAACTCACTAAAATAAAACCAGCTACATCACCAACCTCCTCTCCACATATTGTCCCAATCGTCCACTCTACTTCTCCCAAGATCTCCTTCTCTATAGTCCCCCTTATCACCTCCAGGACTTTTCCAGAGCCTCCCCCATCCTCTGGGAACTCTCAACCCCAATCTGTCCAGAGCCTCTCCCCCATCCTTTGCAACTCTCAACCCCAATCTGTCCAGAGCCTCTCCCCCATCCTTTGCAACTCTCAACCCCAATCTGTCCAGAGCCTCTCCTCCATCCTATGCAACTCTCAACCCCAATCTGTCCAGAGCCTCTCCTCCATCCTCTGCAACTCTCAACCCCAATCTGTCCAGAGCCTCTCCTCCATCCTCTGCAACTCTCAACCCCAATCTGTCCAGAGCCTTTCTCCCATCCTCTGGTACTCTCTACCCCAATCTGTCCAGAGCCTCCCCCATCCTCTGGAACACCCTACGCCCAGTCGGTGCAGTTATCTCCTACCCTATCCACTTTTAGATAATCCCTGAAAACCCATTTATTTAGAGAAGCCTAGCCTGCCTCCACCTAGACTGTACGCCGACCATCTCCATCAGGTCACCTACATAGCTACCAGCTTTTAAGCCACCTCCCCCTTTCCTTTTTGGTTGTATGCTCCACAAGCAACACCGTCCTAATCCTTCTGTACTGTAATTGTACAATCTCCCTTGTGTTGTAAAGTACTGTGCAGATTGTTGGCACTAAATAAATCCTGAATAATAATAAAACCCTGCACCAAATCAGTGAATGGGATGAGCCGCCCATATCCTGCCCGATACATTTACCAGGAACCATGCCGGGTACAGAGTCACCAGAGGGGAAGATTGGCATGGAAAACGCACAGGCCCTGACTCTACAAAGATGTGGTCGGTTCAGGTCAAACCCGGCTAAAGGCCACATCAGAGTCACACAACGTAGGAATGAGAGATTAGAAGTAATACAACAAACCCCAATATAAACCCCCCCCCCCATTTCACTCTCTTCTCCCCCCCCCCCCACCATTCACTCTCTTCTCCCCCCCCCACCATTCACTCTCTTCTCCCCCCCCACCACCATTCACTCTCTTCTCCCCCACCACCATTCACTCTCTTCTCCCCCACCACCATTCACTCTCTTCTCCCCCACCACCATTCACTCTCCCCCCCATTCACTCTTCCCCCCCCCCCCCGTCACTCTCTTCTCCCCCCCACCATTCACTCCCCCCCCCCGTCACTCTCTCCCCCCACCACCATTCACTCTCTCTCTCCCCCCCCCCCCACCATTCACTCTCTCTTCCCCCCCCCCCCACCACCATTCACTCTCTTCTCCCCACCACCATTCACTCTCTTCTCCCCCCCCCACCACCATTCACTCTCTTCTCCCCCCCCCCACCACCATTCTCTCTCTTCTCCCCACCACCATTCACTCTCTTCTCCCCACCACCATTCACTCTCTTCTCCCCCACCACCATTCACTCTCTTCTCCCCCACCACCATTCACTCTCTTCTCCCCCCCCCCCTTCACTCTCTTCTCCCCCACCACCATTCACTCTCTTCTCCCCCCCCCCCACCACCATTCACTCTCTTCCCCCCCCCCCCACCACCATTCACTCTCTTCTCCCCCCCCACCACCATTCACTCTCTTCTCCCCACCACCATTCACTCTCTTCTCCCCACCACCATTCACTCTCTTCTCCCCACCACCATTCACTCTCTTCTCCCCACCACCATTCACTCTCTTCTCCCCCCCCCACCACCATTCACTCTCTTCTCCCCCCCCACCACCATTCACTCTCTTCTCCCCCCCCCCCACCACCATTCCCTCTCTTCTCCCCCCCCCCCACCACCATTCACTCTCTTCTCCCCCACCACCATTCACTCTCTCTCTTCTCCTCCTCTCTTCTCTCTTCTCCAACCTCATCACTCTT